>NW_027469173.1:0-300000 GCF_051020765.1 Lasioglossum baleicum
CATTACCATTGCTATTACTGTTCAGCGGATTTACTCCCGGAATACTTGGTTTGCCTCCCCGAATCACAGGGTAGGTGTAGCTATTGACTTTTCCGTTCGTCTCTAGAAGAAGGTGGTAATGTTCTCGAAAGGCTTGATGTTCGACCTTCTAATGCACACATGTAGTTAAGGTGCCCGTCACTGAAATGGAGACTAACTTCTTTATCGGGACACGAACTGTAATATAGTGTTATGATATCTTCGATATTTTTCAAAATTTCAAGTTTTTAATTTCAGGAATTGTGTCGTACCTGAAACGTGCCTTTGGAATTAGTGCAGCATATGTTTGGGACAATATCTTATTATATTCGCTGTTATTTTATATGATTGACTCCATATGTACCTTCGCTGCCGGCACCACACGACTCGAGTCGTATTGCACTTGCGTTCGGTAGATGGGATCGTCACTACTTGATGGTCCTCGGAAATTACTATTGCCTCGATACTGTACCGTACGCATTTTTTCCCAGTTTTCCATTTATTCATACATACTGTAATTTAATATTATGATATTTTCGATATATTACAAAATTCTATCTTTTTATTTTAAAAAATTGTATTTCTTAGTAAAAGTGCCTTTGAAATTAGTTGAGTGTACGTTTATGACATTATCTTGTTAAATATATTGTTGTTTTATATGATTGTCTGTATAAGTACCTGCGCTGTCGGAGCGACACAGCTGGAGTGATCCTGCATTTGCGTTCGGTAGATCAGAGCGAAATTAGGGTATGATCTACGCGAACCTCCTAACCTTGATATTGTACCGAGCGCATTTTTTCGCTGTTTTCTATTTATTTCAACACACTGCAATTTACTCGTATGATATTACCGATTTTCTACAAAATATCCATCTGTTAATATGAAAAATTGTTTTTCTCAGTAAATGTGTCTTGGCAATTGTGTGAGTGTACGTCTATGGCAATATTTTGCTAACCGTACTGTTGCTATATATGATTGCCTGTATGCGTACTTACGCATCTGGTGCGAAAAGACAAGAGTGGACTTGCCGTTGTATTCGGCAGATCGCTGCGACAAAACTGGCTGGTCTCCGTTAATTTGTTTAATCATGGTACCGTAATGTATGCATTTTGTTCGCTTTTCTGCTTAATACTTCTTACCGTTATTTAGTGATTTGATATTTTCCATTTCTTTCAAAATTCCAATTGATAGTTTCAAAATTGTGCTTCTTAGTAAAAGTGTATCTGGAAATAGGTGAGTGTACGTTTATGCCAATATTTTGTTATACATATTGTTATTTTATATGGTTTCCTGTATACGTACCTACGCTGCCGGAGCGACACTAATTGCGATGTCCTTTATTCGCGTACGGCAAGTCCAAGCGGCACTACTGAAGGGTCCTATTTAATTTCGTTAAACTTAATTTTGTACGGTATGCATTTAATCCCGGTCATTTATTTATTTAATCATACGGTATTTTACTGTTATGTTATCATCGATTTTTCAAAATTTTCGATTGTTAGTTTAAAAAATTGTATTTCTGGGTGTAAGTTTCTTTTGAATCAGTTAAGCCGGCGTTTATCACAATATCTTGTTGAATTTGTTGTCGTATTATATGATTGCCTGTATGCATTACCTGCGCTCCCGGAGCGACACAGCAGCAGTGGTTTTGCATATGTGTTCGGTGGATCGTAGCGACACTACTCTATGGTCCGTGCTAATTTCTTTAACCTTAGTATTCTACCATAGCGTTCGTTCGCTGTTTTCTATTTATTTCTACATACCGTGATCGACTGTTATGATATTTCCGATTTTATTCAAACCCTCCGCTTTTTATTTCAGATATTGTATTTGTTAGGAGAACTGAAAATGTCGTAGCAGTATCTTACAGTTTGTACAAATAAATGAAAAACTGGGAAAAAATTCTTACTGTACAATATCAAGGTTAAAAACATTATCGAATACCATCCAGTAGTGTCGCTCCGCTCAACCGTACGCAACTACTGGACCTCGCCAGTCGTGTCGCGCAAACAGCGTAGGTAAGGACAATCATACGTAATAACAATTAGTTGAACAATATAATGTCATACGGGTACACTCAACTAATTCCAAAGTCACTTTTCAAAAGAAGTACAATTTCCTGAGATAAAGATAGAAAATTTTGGAGAAAAATCGAAAATATAATAACAGTAAATTACAGCATGTATAATTAAATGGAAAGCTGGGAAAAATGCATACGGTACTAAATCAAGGTTAGAGAAATTATCAAAAACTTAACGGCATTGTTGCTCCGATCTAGCGAACGCAACTACAAAACCAATCCAGCCATGTCGCACCAGACGCGTAGGTACGCATATAGACAATCATATAACGTAGCAACACGCTTGAGAGAAAATTTTCATACATGTACACACAACTATTTCCAAAGAACACGTTTGCTAATAATTACAAATCTCTGAACAAAAATTTATAATTATGAGAAATCGAAAAGACCATAACACTGAATTGCAGCAAATGAAATTGAATACATCACTATGCAAGAATTAATATTGTACAATATTAAGGTTAAGAATATATACATAGACCATACAGCAGTGACGCACGTATCTAATGAATGCTACTATAAGACCACAGCAGCCGTGTCGCTCCGGAATAGCAGATACGTATAGAGACAATCCTATGAAATATCCAAGAACTTAACAAAATATTGTCATCAACGTACACACAACTAATTCCAAAGATACTTTTAATATGATATACAATTTTATAAAATAAGAATTGGAAACATCGGAGGAAATTAAGGATATCGTAAGAGTAAATTACGGTATTTCTCCATAAACAGAGAATTGCGAAAGATGGAATGCGGTAGAACATTGTGGTTAAAGGAATTAACGATGACCATTCAGTTGCGCCGCTTCGATCTGCCGTACACGGCTACAGGACCACTCCATCACTGTCGTTCGGGAAGAGTAGGTACGAATATAGATAATCATATAAAATAACAATAACATTCACAAAATATTTTCACAAATGTACACGCATCGTATTCAAAAGTCTCATATCTAACGAAATACAATTTTTTATACCAAAAATTAAAGGTTCCGGAAAAAATCGGAAACATCATAACCGTAACTTACGGTATGTATAAATAAATGGAATACTGGGAAAGAATGCATATGGTACAGTATCAAGGTCAGAACACATATCGAAGGTCATGGAGTAGTGTCGCACATATATACCGAATGCAACTGCAAGATGACTGCATTCGTGACGCTCCGAAAGCATAGGTACGTATACAGGCAATCATATAAGATAATAACAAGCTTAACATTGTATTGTTATAGGCGGAAACACAACCAATTCGGAAGAAACCTGTACTGAGAAGTACAGCTTTTCAAATCAAAAATTGAAAACTTTGAAGCAAAATCGAAAATATAACAGTAAATTAGAGTAAGTACAAATAAATAGAATACATGAGTTGAAACGGATACTGGTCCAAATCATGGTTAAAGAAATTAAGGTATATTAGCCAGAAGTGGCTCTCCGATCTTTCGTACATAACTATAACGTCAATCCGCTCGTATAGAACCGCAGAGCCGGTAGGCATACGGTGACGAGCAGAGTTGCGTCGAAACGATCTACCGATACTAAACTACAAGTTCACTCCAATTGTGTGGTTCCCATAGCGTGAGGTCCTGTACAGACAGTCATATAATACAACAACAAATTCAACAAAACATTGCCACAAATGTACCCTCAACAAATTCCAAAGACAATTCTACTAAGGACTACAATTTTATCCGCTAAAAATTGAATATTTTGAATAAAATTGAAAATACAACAGTTAATTATGCTATGTATATATAAATAGAAAACATGGGGAAAATTCATACGGGTCTAAATCAAGAATAAGGCAATACCATACGGTAGCGTCTCTCCGATCTACCGAATGCAACTACGAGGCCATTCCAGTCGTGTCGCACTGTAGGCGTTGGTATTTACAGAAACAGTCATATAAAAGGAAAATAAGTTGAACAAACTATTTTCATAAACGTTGACTCATCGGAGTTAATAGGCACTTTTATTAAATAATACAATTCTTTTAACTAAAAATTGAGAAATATGGAAAAAATTGTAAGTATCATAGCAGTAAGTTATAATATGCATAAATAAATGGAAAACTGGGAAAAATTGCAACAACTAATTCCAAAGACACATTTCCGAAGAAATACAATTTCTTCAACTAAAAACTGAAAATTTCGATGAAAAATCGGAACATTCATGACAGTAAATTACAGAATGTATAAATACATAGAAAAAGTGTGAAAATATGAATATGGCGCAAAATCGTGGTTAATGATGGTATCGAGACAATGCCGTACGCCGCTCCGATCTGTCGTACCCAACTACAAAACCACATCAGCTGTGACGACACGGAAGCGTAGGTGCTCATACAGGCAATCATATGAAACAATATTAAGTTTAGCAAAATATCGCGATAAGCGTACATTCAAATAATTCCAATGATACATTTACTACGAAGTAAAATTTTTTAAAATAAAGGTTGAAAATTTTGAAGGAAACTGAAGATATAGTAACTGAAATTAACAGTGTGTTTAAATAAATGGAAAACGGGGAAGAATGCATGCGGTACAATATAAAGGTTAGATGAATTATCGAAGACTAGGCAGTAGAGTCGCTCAGTCCAGCCGTACGTAGCTACAAAACAAAACATCGCCAGTCCTGTCGAAGGATAAAGCCGAAGGATAAAAGAATTGATGGAGACCATCCTGTAGTGTCGCCCAACCTGCCGTACGCAAATAAAAGACAGCGCCAGTAATATCGCTCTGACAGCTTAGGTACGTATGCAGACTATGATATGAAATGAAAATAAGCTTAACACAATAATGTCATAACGTGCACTCATCTAATTCTGAAGCCACTTTCACTGAAAAAATACAATTCTTTAAAATATAAATTAAAAATTTAGAAGAAAATCGAAAATATCATAACATTAAATTACAGTATGTATCAATAAATTGGAAAATTTGGAGAAAAATACAAACGGCTCAAAATCAACGATTACGAAATCAACGAAGAACTTCCAGACTACCGCTCCGATCTGCCGTGTGCAACTACAAGACCACTGCATCTCTGTCGCTACCGAAGTGTAGGTACGTATATAATCAATCATACACAATAACAAAGAATTTAGCATAATATTATCATGTATGTACACATACAAATCATTCCAAAGGCACGTTTACTAGGGAATACGATATTTCAAGCTAAAAATTGACCATTGTGTAGAAGACCTAAAATATCATAACAGTAAATTGCAGTGTGTATAAATAAATGGAGAACTGGGAAAGAATGCATACGGTACAATATCAAGGTTGAAGAAGTTAACGTAGATCATACCCTAGTTTCGGTCGAATCTCCCGAATGCAACTACATGATCACCCCAGACTTATACAGACAATCATATAAAATAACACTATGTTTAACAAAATAATGTCGTAAACGTGCACTCAACTAATTCCAAAGACACCCTTCCTATGAAATACAATTATTCAAAGTAAAAATGGAAACCATTGGAATAAATCGAAAATAACATAACAGAAAATTACAGCATGTATAAATAAATGGAGAACTGGTAAAAAATGTGAACGGTACAAAATCAAAGTTAAAGGAATTCAGGATGTCCATCTAGTAGTTCCGCTACTTTCAGCCGCACGCTACTACCAGTCCTCGCCAGACGTGTCGCTCAATCAGCGTAGGTCCATATACGACAATCATATAAAATAACCATAAGTATAACAAAATAATGTCATAAACGTGCGCTGAACTAGTTCCATAGACACTTGTATTCGGAAATAAAATTTTTTCAAATAGCAATTGACAATTTCCAAAATAATTGTATTCACCATAACTGTAAATTGCAGTATTTCTATATAAATATAAAAATGAGAAAGACTTGCATGCGGTTCAAAATTATGTCTCAAGAAATTAACGGAGACGATACAGTAGTGTTGCTCGATCTGCCGTTTCATCATTCAATATTCGAATATTAAAGCAGTTGTAGAACTTTACGCATTCACATATAGTCTAACTTTTTACAGTAGGCCTTTCCGTCCGAGAAGCTAGGCAGCTATATTGAGGGTATTACTTCGTGTTCCGAGAAGCAAATTAGTAGATATTTGAGTGATGGGCACCATAATTTCGAGTATGCGTTAGAAGGTCGGGAGGCTGTCTGATATTGAACATTACCGCCCCCTGTGAGAGTCGAACGGCCATGTTAATAACTTCACCAATCCCGTGATTCTGAGAGTGAAGCCAGGAAAACCGAAAAGTAAGTCCGCTAAACAGCATTGGGAGTAGACACCTTGGTTCGCAGTTTGAATATTAACATAGAGCGTCAAACTGCTTGATAGCGTTACCAATTGGTATAATCTCAAACGATTTACCGAAGTCCTTATCTTCCGAGAAGCTAACCCTTCTAATCGAGAGTACAACTTCGTGTTTAGAGAAACACATCAATACTCGTTTTAGTGGTGGCACCTTAAATTCATGTATGAAATACAATATCGATGGTCAATCCGATCGAGAACGTTACCACCATCTGAGAGATTCGTACGGCGGTGTCAATAGCTTCACCTATCCTGTGTTTCTGGGAGCCAAATCAGGTAATCCGGTAGTAAATTCCCTGAGCACTATTGGCAAAATGAAACTTACGATACTCTTTGAATATTACAGCAGACCGTCAAACTGGTGTCGATCGTTTCGTATTGGTACGAAGTAATGCGTCTTTCCGAATTCCTTATCCCACGAAATACTAACCGCCTCTATCGAGATTATAACCTCGTGTTCAGAGAAAGAAATTAGAGTCCACTTCAGTGACGGGCACCTCAAGCTGATGAATGAATTAAAAATCAGGTGTCCATCCGTTCAAGATAGTCTCCACCTTCTGTAAGAGATGAACAGCTAAGCCAGTGGCTTTACCTATCCTGTTATTCCGAACGGCAAACGAGATATTCCGGGAGTAAATGCGCTGTTCAGTATTGGTAATAGACACCTTAATTCACTGTTTGCATTTTGAAGTAGAGCGTCAATCCGTTTGAGAGCATTACCAATTCGTATAACGTCATACACTTCATCACATACCATAACGTCCGAGCAACTATCACGCTGTATCTAGAGTATACTTTCGTGTTCAGATATACAAATTGGTATACGTTTAGTGCCGGGCACCAAAACTTCATGTACTAATTAGAAGATCTACTGTCAAAACCGTTCGAGATCGTTACCACCTTCTGTGCGAGGCGAACGTGTTAGTCAATAGCGTAACGTGTTCTGTGATTCCGTGTGTCCAACCAGGGATACCGAGAGTAATTCCGCTGAAAAGTTTTGGCAATAGACTGCTTACTTTTACGGTGTGAATATTAAAGCATATCATCAAACCGTTGTAGAGCTTTACATATTCATATACGGCTATACCCTTTACCGAAGACCTTACCTAGCGTGAGGTTAATTCGCTATATCGAGAGTATGACTTTGTGATCAGAGAAGGTAGTTAGTACACATTTTAGTGACGAGCACCCTATTGTCATGTGAGAATTTGAAGATCTCGGATCAACCCGTTTGACGACATGACCACCATCTTTGTTATTTGAACAGCTAACAAAATAGCTTCTTTGGGGGTCGAATTGCTAAGTCATTAGCATCACATATCCTGTAACTCCGAGAGTCAAGCAATGTATTCCTGGAGTAAATACGCTAAACAGTTTTGTCAATAGACACCTTAATTCACGCTATGAATAGTAAATCATACCGCCACACCGTTGTAGAACGTTACCTAATATTATAGGCTCAAACTGTATCCCGAAGTGTTAAGGTGCCCGTCACTAAAATGTCTACTATTTTGTATCACTGAACACGAAGTTATACCCTCCACGAAGTTATACCCTCGATGCAGCGGATTATGTGCTCTGATGATACGGCATCTGGTAAATAGTATGTCGTTATGCCCATTGGTAACGTTCTGAAACGGCTTTACGCTCTAATCTAATATTCATACCGCGAACAAAGGTGTCTATTGCCATTACTGTAGAGAGCATTTACTCCAGGAATATCTGGGTTGGCTATAGGAATCACAGTATATGCGAAGTTATTGACCTAGCCGTAGGTGTCTCACAGAAGGTGGCAGCGTCCGCGAACGATTTGACCATCGATCTACTAATTCATACATGAATTTATAGTGACGTCAAGAAATTGTATAATAATGTGTTTCCCTAATAACGTAGTTAGACTCTCGACATGACCTGTTAGCGTTTCGGACGTTTGGCATTCGGTAAAACGTTTGACTTTATAGCAAATGGTAACGTTCTCAAATGGTTCGACGTTCTATTTTAATATTCAAACCGTGAATTAAGGTGTCTATTACCAGTACCGTTCAGCGGATTCACTCAGGGAGTACCTGGTTTGACTCTCGCAATAGCAGGATGGCTGAAGCTATTGACATATCCGTTGGAACCTCAAAGAAGGTGGTAACGATTTCGAACGGTTTGACACTCGATAATTCTATTCATACATGAAAATGTGGTGTCCGTCTGCTAAAGTGCCTACTAATTTCGTGCCGTGTGCACTAAGCATCACACTCGCTGCAGCTCGATAGGTTCTAGGGAGGAAAGGTATTCGATAATAAAAATGACTTTATACCAATTGGTAATGCTCTCCGACGGATTGACCTTCTACTGTAATATTCATACCGCGAATTAAGGTGACTATTGCTAATACTTTTCGGCGTACTTACTCCTCGAGTACCAGGCTTCACTCTCGGAATCACAAGATAGGTGAAGCTGTGGACTAAGCCGTTGGACTCTCAAAGAGGGGGGTGAAGTACGCGAACTGTTTGGCACTCGAACTTCTAAATCATACATGAAATTACTGTTCGCGACACTAGGATGTATACTAATCTGTTTCACTCAACGCGAAGTTATTTTTTCGGTGCAACGGGCGAGGTCCACCGTGGGCAAGGCTATCTGTGAAAATTTTGACTCTATACAAATTGGTATCGTTCTACAATGGGTTGACTCTGTACATTAATATTCTAGCCGCAAATTGTGGTGTCCATTGCCGATACTGCTCTACGGATTTACTCCGGTAGTATCTGGTATGACTATTGGAATCCCAGTGTTTGTGAAGCTATTTACATAGGCGGTCGAATATCAAAGAGGTTCTTATGCTATCGAAAGGTGTGACACACAATTTTCTAATTCATAATGAAATTAAGATTCCCGTCACCAATATTATTACTAATTGGATCCTTAGATCACGAAGTTGTACTCTCGATAGTGTGGGATAGGTTCACCGAAGGTAAGGCTTCCTGTAAGAAATTGAACACTATAGCAATGCGTTACATTCAACAGCGGTTTGACTCTCTGCTTTAATATTCGTACCGCGAATTAAGGTTTGGGTAAGGTTTGGGTTAGGGTCAATTGCCAATACAGCGCAAGGGAATTTATTCCCAGAGTAACTGGTTTGATTCTCGGAATCGCAGGATAGATGATGCTATTGACGTACGTGTGCGACTCACAAAGAAGGTTGAAGTGTTCCTGGATGGTTTGTCTCTCGATCTTCATGTTCAGACATGGAATTAAGGGACGCGTTATTAAAATGAATTGCAATACTATTCTCTGAACAGCAAGATTTACTCTTGTTTCAGAGGGTCGATTTCACGGAAGGAAAGGCCTTCGGTAAAATGTTTGACACAATGCCAATAAGTAACGTTCTACAACGGGTTGACTCTGTATGTTAATATCTGTACCGTGATCTGTGATGTGTATTACCAATACTGTACAGCGGATTTACCTCCAGAATGTCTGGTTTGACACTCCGAATCACACGATACGTGTAGCAATTGACTTAGACGTTCGAATCTCAAAGGAAGTGCTAACATTCTAGAACAGTTTCACCGTCGATCATCTAATCCATACATGAAGATAAGGTGCTCGTCACTGAAATGAATACTTATTTCTTTCTCTCAACACGATGTTATACTCTCGGTACAGCCGGGTTAGAATTTCCGAGAGTATGGTCCTCGGTAAATCGTTTGAATTTATACCAATTGGTAACGCACTCTAATAGTTTAACACTCTACTATATTATTCATTCCGCGAAATAAGGTGTTAATTACCAAAACTATTCTGCGGATTTACTGCCTTAATAGCTGGTTTGACTCTCGAAATTGCAGGATAGGTGATGCTATTCACATAGCAGTTCAGCTCTCGAAGAAGCTGGTAACGATCTCGAACGGTTTGGCACTAGATCCTCCTACACATAAATGAAACTGAGATGTCCGTCTACTAACTCGTGCCTGTGATCCCAAAAGTAAGGCAATCGTTACGGCGACTTACGCTTTAGGAATGTAAGGTATTGGTTAAAAAGAATGACTTTATACCAAATTGGTAATATTCTCCGACGGTTTGACTCTCAACCGTTACTATCATGCCGTGAATTACGGTATCTGTTGCCAATATTGCTCAGCACATTTACGCCTAAAATACGTGGTATGACTCTCGCAGTCACAGGATAGGAGAAGCTCTTGACTTAGATGTGGGGCTTTCAAGGAAAGTGGAATCGTTCTGCAACGGTTTGACTCTTGATTTTGCTATTCATACATGATACAAAGATGTGCGATTACTAGAAGGTCTACTAATTGGTTTTCGTGGGCACTAATCATGATACTCCATGCAGCAGGTTATGTTCTAGGAAGGTAAGGTTTTCGGTAAATAGTATGACTTTATGAAAATTGGTTGTGATCTCCAACGGATTGTCCCTCTACATTAATATTCAGACCGTGAATTTAGGTGTCCATTGCCAATACTGTTCAGCGGATTGACTCCTGGAACGCCAGGCTTCACTCTCGGATTCACAAGTATTCCTACAGCTATTGACTCAGCCGTTCGACTCTCGAAGAAGCAGGTAACGTTCTCAAACGGTTTGACACACGATCTTCTAATTCATACATGAAATTATGGTTCTGGTCACTAAATTGTATACATGTTCTTACCCCTAAGCGCGGCGATATACTCTCGATACAGGCGGCCAGTTTTTCGGAGGGTAAGGCATTCTGTATGGTATTTAACCCTATACGAATTGTTAATTTCCTGCAACGGCTTGACGGCCTGCCTTAATATTCATACCGCGAATTGAGGTGTCAATTGCCAATACGGTTCAGCGGGTTTACTCCCGGAATGTCTGGTTTGGCTCACGAAATCACAGGATCGCGTTAAGCTATTAACTTCGCCATTCGTCTCTCGCAATAGTCAATAGCTTTATGAATCCTCTAATTCCGAGCATCAAATGAGGAACTCCGGGAGTAAGTCCGCTGAACTGTAGGGGCAATAGACACCGTAATTCACGGTATGAATATTAAAGTAGAGAGTCCATCCGTTGAAGAACATAACCAATTGGAACAACGTCATACTGTCTATCGATGACTATAACCTCTGAGAAAATAACCCGTCATATCGAGATTATAACTACGTTAACAGAGATACCAAAAACTGTTTCTTTTGGTACGGGGCACCGTAAATTCATGTATGAATAAGAAGAAAGGGCGTTAAACCGTTTGTGAACGGTACCACATTCTTTGTGAAATTGCATATATAACACAACAGCTTCATCTATCCTGTGATTCCGAGAGTGAAGCCAAGTGCACGAGGAGTAAATCTTCTCCACAGCGGTGGCAATAAATGCGCTCAATCAAACGGTATGAATATTAAGGTAGACAGTCAAACCGTTCGTAATCATTACCAATTGGTATATGGTCAATCTTCTTTCGGAAAACCTTACTGTCCGAGAACGTAGCCATCTGTATCGATAGTATAACTTCGTGTTTCAAGAAGAAAATCAGTATTCACTTTAGTGACGGGCAACCGAATTTGATGTATGAATAAGACGAGCGACAGTCAAACCCTTCGAGAATGTTACCCCATATTTGAGAGTCCAACGTCTATGTCAAAAGCTTAACCTATCCTGATATTCCGAGAGTGAAACCAGGAATTCCAGGGGTCCATCCGCACCACTGTATTGGAAATTTGCTCCTTAATTCACGGTTCGATTATTAAGTTAGGGCGCTGAACCGTTGTTGAACTTTACCTATATGTATAGAATCAAACTTTCTACCGAAGGCTTTACCACCCAAGTAGTCCAACCGGCTGAATGGAGTGTCTTGCTTAGAGTTCATGGAAACACATATGTTGTCATTTTAAAGGCGCGCACCTTAATCTCATGTATGAGATAGAAGGTCGTGGGTCAAACGGTTCCAGAACGTTACCACCATCATTGAGAGACGCACGGTTAAGTCAATAGTTTCACCTATCCTGTGTTTCCGTAAGTCAAACATGGAATAGTCGTAGTAAATCCGCAGAATAGTATTGGCGATAGACGCCATAATTCACGGATTGAACTTAAGTGCTGGGCGTCAAGCGGTTTGAGAGCATTACAAATTGGCATAGAGTCAAACGTATTACCGATGGCCCTCCCTTTCGCGAACATCACCAGCTTCATAGAGAGTATAATGTCGTGTTCAGTAAAGGAAATGAGTACTCATTTCAACGACGGGCACCATAATTACAGGTATAAATTAGAAGATTGAGGGACAAGCCGCTCAAGAACGTTGCCGCCATCTGTGGGAGGCGATCGGCTACGTCAACCGCATCACCTGTCATGCGATTCCGAGAGTGAAACAGGTATTCCGGAAGTAATTCCAGTGAGCAGTATTAGCAATGGATTCCGCAATTCTCGGTATGAATTCTAACGTATAGAGTCAACCCGTTTCAGATCGATACTTGATCGTATTGAGTCACACTTTTCCCGACAGCCATACCTGCGATGAATCTACCCCGCTTTGTCGAGAGAATAACATCGTATTCAGTGGAACAAATTACTATAAATTTTAGCGTCGGGCACATCAAATCCACGAATACATTCGTAGGTCGATTGTGAAACCGCTCGAGAAGATTACCACCTTCTTTGCGAATCGAAAGGTTATACCAATAGCTACACATATACCATGATACCGAGAGTCAAACAAGATATTACGGGAGTAAATGCACTGTTCAGCATTGGCAATAGATACCTTAATTCGCGAAGTGAATATCAAAATAGCGCTTCACACCGTGTGATAACGATGCTAATTGCTATGAAGTCAAACGTTTTACAGAAGATCTTGACCTGCAAGAAGCTACAACGCTGTACCGAGAGTATCACTTCGAGATCACAGGAACAAATTGGTGTGCATTTCTGTGTCGAGCACCTTAATTTCATGCATGAATTAGTAGATCGAGTGTCAAGCCGTTGTAGGACGATACAACCTTCTGGGATAGACGAACGGCTTAGTCAACAGCTTCACCCGTAATCGTGATTCCGAGAGTTAAACCGGCGATTTCAGGAGTAAGACCGTTGAACAGTATTGGCAATAGGCACCTTAATTATCGCTTTTAATGTTAAACTAGAGAGTCAATCCGTTGGAGAACATACCCAATTTTTATATGGTCATACTTTGCCCGAATACTTTGCCTCCGTAGAACTTAACTCGCAGTATAGAGTGCCATGCATAATGTCCACGGAAACCAAATAGTAGACTTTTTAACAGACGCACAGCTTTGTTTCATGTAGGAATATCAAAGTCGACAGTCAAACCGTTGCAGAACGATTCCACCTTATTTGAAAGCCACACATATAAGTATATAGCTAAGTAATAGCTACTCCTATCCTGTGATTGCGAGAAACAAACCATGTATTTTAGGCGTCAATGCTCTGGACAATATTGGAAACAGATTCCGTAATTCACGGCATGGATATTACGGTTGAGAGTCAAACCATCGGAGAACATTTCCAATTGGAATAAAGTAATTCTTTTTAACAAGTACCTTACATTCAGAGAACGCTAGCGGCCGTAGCAATTGTCTTGTTATGGGATCATAGGAACGAATTAGTAAACATTTTATCGGACGAACATCTTAATATTATGTATCAATAGGAATATCTAGTTTCAAGACGTCCGAGAACGTTACCTGCTTCTTCGGGACACCCTCGGCTAAATCAATAGATGTACCTATACTTGTGATTCCGGGAGTCAAGTCTGGCATTCCAGGAGTAAATCCGCTGAACACTATTGGCAATACACTCGTTCACTCACGGTATGAAGCTAAAGTAGAGAGTCAAGCCGTAGGATAGCATTACTAATTGTTATAATGTCATTAATTCTACCCAATGCCTTTCCATCGGAGAACCCAGCCCGCTGAAGTGATTGTCTTGCTTATAATTCACAGGAATAAGTTAGTAGACTCTGTAGTAGACGCAAACGTTATTTCCAAGTAAGAATAGCAAAATTTAGAGTCAGGCCGTTTGAGAGCGTTACTACCTTCTATGCTAGCCGCACACCAACTTCAATAGCCTCAGCTATCGTGTGATTCAGAGAATCAAACCAGGTTTTCCGTCATTAAATCTGCGGAACAGTGTTGGCAATAGATACATTTATTCCCTGTTTTAATATTGATGTAGAGCGTCAAACAGTTTCAGACCGTTTCCAGTTGGTATAAAGTCAAACACATGACTGTAAACCATACCCGCAGAATAATTAACCCGCCCTATCGAGAGTTTAACATGGTGTTCAGAGGCCCAAGCGAGTACACATTTTAGCGCCAAGCACCTTAATTTCGTGAATGAAATAGAATATCGAGGTTCAAGCGGTTACAGAACGTTACCACCTCCATTGAGGAACGAATGGCTAAGTCAATAGCTACACCTATCCTCTGATTCCAAAAGTCCAATCAGGTATTCCGCGAGAAGAATTGCATTTCAGTGTGGGCACTAGGCACCCTATTTCACGGCATAAATATTAAAGTAAGCAGTCAGTCCGGATAGCTCATTACCTATGGGTAGAGTGTAAAACCTCCAAACGAAGTCCTTATCACCCTAGAAGCTATCCCTCTGGATCAAGATTATAACTACGTACTCAGACAAGCAAATTAATATACATTTTCGTGACGTGAAGCACAATCTCATGCATGAATTAGAAGATGGATTGTCAAACCGTTCGAGAACGTTACAGACGTCATTGAGAGTCGAACGGCTAAGTCAATAGCTATTCCTAGCCTGCGATTCCGAGAGTCAAGCCAGGTATTCCGGGTGTATATGAGCAGAACAGCATTCGCAATAGACACCTCAATTCACGGCTTGAATATTAAAAGTGAGCTTCAAACCGATTGTGATGGTTATCGATTGATGAAAAGTCAAACGTTTTACCGAAGGCTGTGCCATCCGCGATCATCACCCGCGTCACCCAGAATATAACTTCGCGTTCAGAGAAAGAAATTAATATTCATTTCAGTGACGGGCAGCGGAATATCATTGATGAAATAGAAGATCGATGGTCAAATCATTTGATGACGACAATGTTACCAGCTTCACATATCCAGTGATGCCGAATATCAATTCAGATATGCCGGGAGTAAATGCGCTGTTCAGTATTGGCAATAGACAACACAATTCACGATTTTAATATCGAAATAGAGCGACGCACCGTGTGAAAACGTTACTTATTCCACCTAAGTCAAATGTTTTACCGAATGCCTTAACATCCGAGAAGCTAACCCGCCGTATCGAGTGTATAACAGCGTGACCGGGGAAACACAATAGTATACAATTTATTGGCGACACATTAAATTCATGAATGAATTAGAATATCGAAGGTCATAGCGTTCGGGAACGTTACCACTTTCTTTGAGGATTGAAAGGCTAAGTCAACAGCTTCACCAATCCTGTCATTCCGAGGGTCAAACAAGGTAATCTGGGAGAAAATCGGCTGCACAGTATGGCATTAAATACCCTATTTCGCAGTATGAATAATAAAGCGGTGGGGCAAACCGCGGAAGAACGTTGCGTACAGTTAGAGAGTCAGAATTTTTAAAAACGGTCTTAGCTTACGAGAAGCTAACGCGCTTTATCGAGGGTACGTCTTCATGTCCAGAGATGAAAATTATTATATTTTTTAGTGTCAGGCATCTTAACTTCATGTATGAAATAGAAGATCGAGTGTCAAACTTTAGAAAACCATACTACCTTCTGTGGGAGTGGAATAGCAAAGTTCATAGCTTCACATATTTTGCAATACCGAGAATCAATCCATGTATTACGGGTGTAAATCCAATGAACAGTTTTGCAATAGACACCTTAATGCAATGTATGAATAATAAAGTAAGGGCTCAAACCGTGGGAGAAGATTACTCAATCGTGTAAAGACATTCTTCTTGCCGAAAACCTTACCTTAAAAGAATCAAACACGCTGCTGCCAGGGTCTTACTTATTGTTCACGGAAACAAATTAGTTGGCCTTATAGCAGAAGCACACCTTATTTTCATGTATGAACAGAGTTTCCGAGTGTCAAACCGTTCTGGAACGATCCCACCTTATATGAGGGTCGAACGGCTAAGTAAATGGCTTCACCTGCCATGTGATTTAGAGTGCCAAACTTGGTATTCCGAGAGAAAGTCCGCGGAAGAGTTTTGGCAATAGACACCTTAATTTTCGGTTTGAATGTCATAGTATAGCGTCACACCGCTTGAGAGCGTTATCCTCATGTATGAATAAGAACATCGATGGTCAATCCGATCGAGAACCATACCACTCCCTTTGCGAGTCGAACGGATAACTCAATAGCTGCACCTATCCTGTGATTCTGAGAGTCAATCCAGGTAATCCTAGAGCAAATCCGCTGAACGACGTTATTAAATGGCATGTGGACAAACGTATCGCCGAATATCTTACCGTCCGTCGAGCTAACCCGCCGTATCGAGAGTATAACAGGTTGTTCAGAAGACCAAATGAATATACATTTTAGTGCCGTGCACCCTAATTCCAAGATTCAAATAGAAGATCGAGGGTCAAACATTTCCAGAACGTTACCACCTTCATTGAGGATCGAACGGTTAAGTCAATAGCATCACCCATCCCGCGATTCCGAAACTCACACCAGGTGTATCACGAGTAAATCCGCTGTATAGCAATGACAATGGATACCTTAATTCGCAGTTTGCATATTAGAGTTTGGCGTCAAATCGTTTGTGAACATTACCCATTGCTATAACGTCATACTCCTTACAGGATACCTTTCCGCCCGAGAACCTAACCCTCCGTATCGAGAGTCTAAATACGTGTCTGATGAAGGAGATTTGTGTTCATGTTAGTGACGAGCAACCTAATTCCATACATGAAATAGAAGAGCGATAGTCAAACGGTTTCAGAACGATACCCCCATGTTTGAGAGACGAACGGATAAGTCAACAGCTTCACCTGTCCTGTATTTCCGAGAGGAACCAGGTATTCCGGGTGTATATGAGCAGAACAGCATTCGCAATAGACACCCTAATTCACGGTGCGAGTATTAAAATACAGTGTCTAACCGTTATAGAACTTTTTACCGATGCCATATCTTCCGTGAAGCTATACCGCTGTATTGAGAGTATAACATCGTGATCAGGGATACAAATTAGTATACATTTTAGTGACGGACACCATAATTTCATGTATGAATTAGAAAATCTAGTGTCAAACCATTCGAGAACGATACCACCATGTTTGAGAGTCGATCGGCTGTGTCAATAGATTCAGCTACCCTGTGATTCCGTAGTGTCAAACCTGGTATTCCAGCAGGAAATCCGCTGAACGGTATTGACAATAGACGCCTTAATTTAAGGTATGAATATTAAAGTAGAACTTGAAACCGCTTGAGAACATTACCAGTTGGCATAACGGCATACTATTTACCTGACGTCTTACCTTCAGAGAATGTAATCCGCTGGATCGAGGGTATAACTTGGATTCAGAGAAAGAAATTAGTATTCATTTCAGTGACGGGAACTTCATTTCATTATGAATATGAAGATCGAACGCCAAACCATTCGAGAAAGTTACCGCCTTGTTTGAGATTCTAACGGTTAACTCAATAGCTTCACCGATCCAGGGATTCGGATAGTCAATCTAGGTATTCCTGGGGTTAATCCGCTGAACAGTACTGCCAATAGACACTTTAATACGAGGTTTGAATAGAAATGTAAAGCGTCAAACCGTTTGAGACCAATCGTCAAGCCTATACTGTTCAGCGCATTTACTCCTGTAATATCTGAGTTGCCTCTCGCAATCAAGGGATAGGTGCAGCTATTGACTTAGAAGTGTGACATTCATGGAAGGTGATAACGTTCTTCAACGGATTGGCGCTCGATCTTCTTTTTCATACATGAAAGTAAGGTCCACCACATTAAGATGTGTAATACATTGTCTCTCTGAAGGCGAAGGTATACACTCGATGCAGCGGATCAGCTTCTCGTAAGCTAATGCCTTCGGTAGAATGTTTGAATCTATGCAAATAGGGAACGTTGCCAACTATGTGATACTGTTCCTTATTATTTATTCCGGGAAATAATGCTTTTAACGCCTGTACTGTAATGCGGATTTACTACCAGAGTACCTGGTTTGACTCTCGTAACCACAGAATACGTGAAGCATTTAACATAACCGTTCGACACGCAAAAAGGCGGTAACTTTCTCGAACCGACTATCCCTTGTTTTTGTAATGCATACATGGAACTATGGTGCCCATCACTAAAATTTATATATATATGTGCTTCTCTCAACACGAAGTTATACTCTCGATACGGCGGGATAGCTTCTCGGAAGAGAAAGCATTCGGTAACAGGTTTGACGTTATGCGAGTAGGTAACGTTCTTCAACGGTTTGACGATCTGCTTCTGCACTCATACCGAGAATTAAGGTGTCTGTTGAAAACTCTCTTCTGCAAATATACTGACGTAATACGTGGTATAACCATCGCAATCACAGGTTAGGTGTAGCTATTGACTTCACCGATAGACTCACACAGATGGTGGTAACAATCTCTTAGCGTTTGGCTCTCGATCTTCTAATTCATATATCAAAATAAGGTATGCCTCTGATATAATGTCTACTAATTCGACCCTGTAAACTCAAGTCAAGTCAATCCCTACAGCGGCTAGCGTCCTCGGAATGTAAGGTATAGGCTAAAGAGAATGACTTTCTACCAATTGATAATGTTCTCCGACGGTTTGACTCTCAACCTTAATATTCATGCCGTGAATTACGGTATCAATGGCCAATATTGTTTAGCGTATTTTAGCCTTAAATACGTGGTATGACTCTCGCAATCAATAGGAGAAGCTATTGTCTTAGATGTGGGGCTTCCAAAGACGGTGGATTCTTTCTCAAACGGTTTGACTATCGACTTTTGCTATTCATACAGGAAACAAAGCTGTACGTCGGCTAAAAATCTACTGATTGGTTTCACTGGCACTATGTACGATACTCGATACAGCGGGTTAGATTCTAGGATGGTAAGGTGTTCGGCAAAATGTATGACTTTATAAAAACTGCTTACGCTCTCCAAGGAATTGTCGCTCTACTTTAGTATTCATACCGAGAATTATGGTGTCTAGAACCAATACTGTGCAGCGGATTTACACCTGGAATTCCAGGCTTGCCTCTCGGAATCACAACTATAGTTGATGTTATTGACTCAGCCGTTCGACTCTCAAAGAAGGTGGTATCGATCTCGTACGGTTTGACACTCGATCTTCCAATTCATATATCTAAATAAGGTATTCCTCTGCTATAGTGTCTACTAATTTGATTCCGTGAGCACTAAGCATGACGCACACTAAGGCGCGTTATGTTCTAGGAAGGTATCGTCTTCAGCAATAAAAATGACGCTATAAAAATTGATAATGTTCTCGGATGGATTGACTTTCAACTTTAATACTCGGGCCCTGAATGAAGGTGTCTATTGCCAGTACTGAACAGCGGATTCACTCCCGGATTACCTGGCTTGTCTCTCGGATTCACAGGACAGCCGACGCAATTGAACTGACCGTTCGATCCGCAAAGAAGGTGGTAACGTTCTCGGAAGGTTTGACGCATAATCTTCTAGTCAATACATGAAGAAATGGTGCCATTCACTGAAATGAATACAAATTCCGTTCTCTGAACACGAAGTTATTCTCTCGAAACGGCAGGTTGACTTCGCCGAAGGTAAGTCTATCCGTAAAAGGATTGACTCTATCCCAATAGGTAATGTTCTGTAACTGTTAGGTGGTCTGCTTTAATATTGAAATCGTTAATTATGGAGACTATCGCCAATACTCTTCAGCGGAAGTAATCCCGGAATACATGGTTTGATTCCCCGATTCACAGACTATGTGATGCTACTCACTTAGCTGTTCGTTTCTCACTGAAGGCCGTAACGTTTTCAGTCGGTTTGAACATCGATGTTCTAATTCATACATGATATTAAGTTGCCCGGGACTAAAATGTAAACTTATGTGTATGTTCGAACATATGGTCATACTCTCGGTACAGCGGGTTTGTTTCGCGGAAGGTGAGGCCTTCTGTATAAAGTTTGACACTACACCTGTAGGTGAAGTTATTCAAAGGTTTGTAGCTCTACCTTAACATTCACACCGTGAAATAAGGTGTCCGATGCCAGATGTTTACAGCGACTCATGGAATACCTTGTTTGGCCATCGAAATAACAGGATAGTTGTAGCTATTGATATAGAAGTTCGGCTCTCGAAGAAGGTGGTAACGTGGAAAATCGATTTGCCCGTCGCCCTTCTAATTCATGCATGAAATTAAGGTCTACGCCACTAAATTTCCTACTAATTTGTTTCCTTGCACACGCAATTATTATCTCGATACAGCGCGATAGGTCCTCGGAGGGTATGGTATTCGGTAAAAACAATGACTTAATTCGAATTGGTACTGTCCTCCTACGGATTGACTCTCTTCTTTAACACTTCTAGTGCCGGACAACGATATATCGTCGTTTACTACACTAGCCAAAAGTGACAACAACGATATATAGTCGTGCGTGTAATAACGCCCTATTCTTCGCATTGCGGCACAACTTTATCTGTAAATAAATTTATAAATGACATAATTTGATTGTATATTATCAAATTTCGGTGACAAAGAATTTGTAAACCGATTTGGGTCTGACATTCTACACATTCTACACCGGAGATGTACGAAGGAGCGACGAGATGGACAATCGACGCCAGACACACTTCTAGCCCCCAAGTCGAACTGATTATGTTAGATATCTGAGAGTTCGTATGCCACGCAGTTCATCGAGGCTGAAATCCTTCTTTCAGTCTTTGTTTGACTCTTACAGAGAGAGATTCTAACCCGTGTTCTGTGACGATCCTTTGTGACAAAGACCGAGACATTTTTCAACTGTTTTCTTAAAAAAGCTGTGCCCTTATCCAACTATGGAAGACGAAGAATTATTTCGGTTTACTAGCGAGTTTGAAATAAATGAATATGATTCTGATAGTGACGATCAGTTACGTGTACCGAGACGACGGAATGTTCTCCGAATACTTAGCGATAGTGAAACTGACCAAGAAGAGGGGCAAGATGAACATATTATAAATAGTGAGGAATCTTTTAGGGATTTCACAGAAGCTACTGTTTGAAATGATACGCAATATAACCCACGCCCATTATTTTTGGAAACTGTGGTTCCGAAACATATGGCACCGAAGAATTCTTGACCTATTATTTATTTAAATTTATTCTTCACTCCTGAATTTCTTGAGATAATGAAAACAGAAACAAATCGGTACGCAAAAGCATTTTTCGACAGCACGCCTAGAATACCAATTGCAACTAGAACAATGAACTGGAAGAATGCCACAGTTCCAGAGATGAAGGCTTTTATAGCCGTCATACTCGAGATGGGTATAACCCGTAGACTTACATTGTTTAGTTACTAGTCAACAAACCATAGGAATATTCCATGGTTTGGGCAAACGTTTAGCTGTAATATATTCCGGTTATTATGTACGTTCTTTCATACTGTGGACAACAGAACCTTAGCACCACGGAACAGCCCAAACTACGACGCAGAAGTGAAGTCTGAACCAGTTTTTGCGAATGCAAATAGAGAATTCAGGTACGATTATTCACCGAATCAACAGCTCAGCATAGACGAATCATTAGTAGGCACAAAGACCAGACCATCACTAACTCAGAATTTGCCGAATAGAAAGCGCCATAGATGGGGGGTAGAATTTTGGTTGCTAACCGGTGCAATCACACACTATTCTCTGTCATTTCAGCGCTATCAGAGAGCCAAAGACGAACGTGACAAAATGGAAGTAAAACAAAAAGGCCTTGCTCATATCGTAATAGACAAATAACTCAATATGTGAAATTTCTTGATGAAGGGATTCCCTACAATAGCCGGTAATTTTTTTTCCAGCATGGTGTTAGCAAAATATCTGTTGCGCAAGCAAACATTTCTCACCGGAACAATCCGAAGTAACAGGAAATATATTCAACCGCAGATGAAGCGAAAACTAAAAGTGGGCGAATCTAAATATTTGCGAAATCGTGAATTACTATTATCAGCTTACAGAGACAAAAATTACAAACAAAAAATGTGTTACTATTATCATCACACGGAACAGCCGCAAATACAATCAGATCAAGGCGAAGGTCGAATCAGGAGAGAGAAGGAGGAATACCAGCTAACATATCTGATTGTGATAAATATATAGGAGGTATATATGTCTGAGACATGATGGCTTATGCTTATTTGGATGAACGAAGAACTTTGAAGTATTGGAAACGTTGTATTTCCCATATTTTCACGCATGGTTCTGAATGAGTATATTTTATATCAACTGAACACAGATGAAACTGCTATGGCTCGACTGGAATTCATAACCGATATCATCGAATCAATAACAACCGAATGGATGACGGTAAAGAGTAATGCTGAAAGGCCATTGTATGAAACATCGAGTAATACCGCAGGCCCAGGTATTCGCAAACTTCCTCGAACGCGAAATAAAGTTTGCGTTCTTTGTAGCAGGAGGGACGTTGGGCCTATAAGAAGATCTTCCCCAATTAGTATTCATTGCCGTAAAGGGTTCGACGCTGTATGTATTAGCAAACATCAATCCTATAATAAGTAAATGATTTGAGTGAGTTATAAAATGGAAATGATACATGTTTGCTATAGCTAGATAACTAAATAGCAATATATGTGATAATAAAATTTTGTTTCAGCAATGTTGTAGTACCTACACCTATTGCTTGTCTTGCAGAAGATAAAATCCGTTTTCGCCCGCACTATGCAGTCGATCTCTTCCTTTATTTTTGTTTGAGAAATGTCAATTTTTTTAACAACATAAATTGGAAATGCAAATTATATAATATATTGCAATTATATAAAATAATATAAAAGAATGCCTTTTTTATGTGCAAAAACGATTTGGGAGACAGAACTCAATTCATATATTACTTATAATTGTGTTGTTTATGTTATTTTCAATCGACATTGGAGAATCATTATCATTGCATTCTTCTCCATTTCGTCCTGAATACGTGACATTTTTTGGCGTGTCAATATCATTTGTAGTTTGGTTTTATTAGCGTTTTTCTGTATAATTGCATAATTGTGTATTTCGACCGGTTATCTTCGCATAGGCATTCGTTTTTCGTCCGGCAATTTTATTACTCTCACCACGAATAATGGTATCTATTATCTATACTTTTCAGTGGATTTACTCCCGGAATACTTGGTTTGACTTTCGGAATCGCAGGATGGGTGAAGCTATTGACAAAAGCCGTTCGAGTCTCAAAAGGGGTGGTAACGGTCTCGGACGATTTTACCCGACATCTTTCTATTGATACATTCAATTAACGTGTCCTTCTGATAAAGGGTCCACTGATTTGTTTCCAGTAACACTAATCAGGACACTTACTGCAGCGGGCCAAATTCACGGATGGTAAGGTATCCGGTACAAAGTTTGAGCATACACCAGTAGGTACCGTTCTACGTTGGTTCGAATATTTTTAGTAACATTTATACCGTGAATTATGGTGTCTACTGCCAGTACTCTTCAGCGTATTTACGCTCGGTATACCTTGTCTGACTCTCGGAATCGTAGGATAAGTGAAGGTAATAACTAAGGTGTTCAATTCTCAACTATGCTGCCAACGATCTCGAACGATTTGACCCTCGTTCTTGTGATTCATAAATGAAATTAAGCTGCCCGTCACTAAAATTTATACTATTATTCTTCTCAGACCATGAAGATATGCTCTCGATAAAGCGGGTTAGTTTCTTCGGAAGGCACGCCCTTCGATGAAAAGGTAGACACTGTACCAATATGTAACGTTGTACAACTATGTTACCCTTTAATATGTGACACATTAATATTTATTCCGAGAATTTTGGTGTAAGTGCCGATGCTGTGCAGCGAATTTATTTCAAGTATACCTGGATTGACTCTCGGATTCACAGGGTAGGTGAAGCTATTGACTTTGCCGTTAGACTCCCAAACGTGGTGAGAACGTTCTCGAAGGGTTTGAATCCAGATTATTTTATTCATACATGAAAATAAGGTGTCCGTCCGCTAAAATATCTGCTAATTCCTTTCCGCGAAACGTAAGCAATGCACTCCCTACTGCGGGTTGGGCTTCTCGGAAGGATGCGTCTTCGGTAAAAGTTTTGACTCTATACGAATATGTAACGTACTGCAATGATTTGACGCGTGACATTAATATTCAAACCGTCAATTAGTGTGACTACTATCAATACCATACAGAGGATTTACTCCTGGAATGGTTGGTTTGACTCTCGTATTTCCAGGATGGGTGAAGTTACTGACTTATCCGTTCGACTCTAGACGAATGTGGCAGCATTCCCGAACGGCTTGATCTTCGATCTCCAACTTAATTCATGAAACTGAGGTGCCCGTCAATAAAATGGAATCTAATTAGGTTCTCTGGACACGAAGTTATACTGACCATCCAGCGGGTTATCTTCTCGGTAGAACGGCATTCGGTATAAAGTTTGACTCACAACCAATCCTTAACGGCCTACAATGGTTTGACTCTCGAGTGTAGCGGGAAGTATGGTTTTTAGTGCCAATACTGTACAGCGGATTTACTCCCAGAGTACCTGATTTGACTCACAGAATCACATGATATGTGAAGCTACGGACTTAGCCGCTCGACTCCCATTGAAGGTGATAACGATTTCGAATGGATTGACCTTCGATCTTACAATTCATACATGAAATCACGGCATAAATATGTATGCCTACTTGTTTCTCGGAATACGAAGTTATACTCCCGATACGGCGGGCCAGCCTCTCGAAAGGTAAGGTGTCCGTTATACAGTGTGACGTTATACGAATCTGTAGCGTTTTCAAACGGCATGCCGCCCTACATTTTCATTCAAACTGTGAATTATGGTGTCCATTCGCCATTCTGTTCAACGGATTTTCTCTCGGAATAGCTGGATTGACACTCGAAATCGCAGGATACGTGAAACTAATGACTCAGCCGTTCGACTCTCAAAGAAGGTGGGCACTTTCTGGGTGGGTAGTGCCAATAGAATCCTTAATTCGCGGAGTGAATATTATAGTAGGGCAAAACACTGCGTGAGATCGTTACCAGTGCGCATAACGCCATACCTTTCTCCGAAAACCATACCTGCCGTGAATATAACCCGCTGAAGCGAGTGTCCTGCTTAATGTGCACGAAAACTAATTATTACATATTTTATCGCACTAGCAACATATGTTTGTGTGTAAATAACAATTTCGAGGGCCAAAGCGTTCGCGAACGTTACCACCTTTTGTGTGCGACGAACGGCTAAGTCTGTAGCTACACCTATCCTTCGTGTCGGAGCGCCAAACCAGGTATTCAGGGACAATGTCCGAAGAAGAGCTTTCTCAAAAGACACACTAATGCAGGGATTGAATATTAAAATATAGCCTCAAACCGCTTGAGAACGTTACCAATAGCAATAAAGTGAAATTCGTTACCGCCGACCTTGCGCTCGAAAAACTAACCCGCTCAAACGAGATGGTAACTTCATGCTCAGAGAAAATAATTAATATTCCTTTCAGTGACGAGCACCATAATTTCATGTATCAATTAGAACGTAGATGGTCAAACCGTTCGAAAGCGTTACCACCCACTTTGAGATTCGAAAGGCTGTGTCATTAGCTTCACCTATCCTGGATTCTGAGAGACAAATCGGGTAATTCTGGAGTAAATCCGCTGTAATTCACTGGCAATGGTCACCTCAATTCACTGTTTCAATGTTAACGTGGAGTGTCAAACCGTTCGATAACGTTACCACCTTCTGCGTGATACGAACGGCAAAGTCAGTAGTATCACCTATCATGCGATTTCGAGAATAATACCAGGTACTCTGGGCGTAAGAAAGCTGAAGATTATTGGCAATAGGCACCATATCTCACGGTTCGAATATTGAGGTAGTGTGGGGAAGCGTTGTCGAACGGTACCCATTGTCGTGGAGTGTAATTGTTTACCGAAGGCCATATCTGCCGAGAACTTATCTCTCTGTATGGAGAGTATGACTTCTTCTCCAAAGAAACAAACTAGCATACATTTTAAAGACGTCCGCCTAAATTTCAGGCATGAATTCGAAGATCGAGTGACAAACCGTTCGAGAACGTTACAAACTTCCTTGGAATCCGAACGGCTAAGTCAGTAGCTTCACTCAACCTGTGATTCCAAGCGCCAAGCAAGGTATCCTTGGAGTACGTTCACAGTACATCATTGGCATTGGACACCATATTTCTGGCTACAGATATTAAGGTACAGAGCCAATCTGATATAGAGCGATACGTATTGGTATACGGTCAAACATTTTACAGATGGCCTTACCGTCCGCGAATTTAATCCGCTGTATCGAGAATCCAACTTCGTGTTTGGAGAAACAAATTACTGTACACTTTAGTGACGGCCACCTTATTTTCAGGTATGAATGGAAAGATCGAGAGTCAAACCCTCCTACAATGATCCCACCTTCTTTGAGCGACGAAATGCTAAGTCAGCAGCAGCAACTATCCTGTGATTCCGAGAGGCAGACCAGGTATTCCTGCAGTCAATGCGCTCCACACTGTTTTCAATGGTCACGTCAATTCACGGTATGAATATTAATGTAGAGCACCAAATTGTATGACAATATTACCAGTTAGTATAACGTCAAACGTTTTACAAAATACATTACACTCCGAGAAAGTAACACATTCTATCGAGAGCATAACTTCGTGTTTAGGGAATCCTATTAGTTTACATTATAGTGATGGCATACTAATTCCTTGCATAAATTATAAGGTGGAGAGTATAACTGTACGAGACAGTCACCACATTCAACGATGTTCAAACAGCTAGGAGAATAGCAGCACGTGTCCTGCGATTTCGAGTGTCAAGCAGGTATTGCGGGAGTAAACACGCTGAACAGTATTGGCAATAGATACCACAATTTATGGCTCGAATATTAATGAACTGGGTCAACCGGATGTAGAACGATACCTGTTACTATAGAGTCAAACTCTTTACCCAAGTCCTTACGTTCCGGGAACATCACCCGCTGCGTCGAGTGTACTGGTTCAAGCTCAGAGAAGCAGTATGGTGTAAATTTTATTATAAGTCAATAGCATCATCTATCTTATGATTCCGGGCGTCAGTATTGGCAATAAATGCCGTACTGCAAGGTATGAATATTAGGGCAGACCGTCAAACCGTTATAGAACGTTACATATTCATATAAAATCAAATCTTTTACCCTAAGTCGTACATTCCGTACAGTATCGAGAGTATGAGTATCAAGTTGTTTGAGATCGTTGCCACCTTCTGTGAGAGACGAACGGCAACGTCAATAGCTTCACGCATCCTGCGATTCCATGTGTCCTACCACGAATTCAGGGAGTCAATCAGCTGCACAGTATTGACAATAGGCACCTCAATTCACGATTTGAATATTGAAGCAGGCCCTCAAGCCAATGTACTACATTAGAAATTCCTGTAGGATCAAACTTCGTACAGAATGCCTTACCCGCCGAAAAACTGACCCGCTGTATCGAATGTATAGCACCATGTTCAGAGGTGCAAGCTGGCATACATGTCTGTGACGCCCACCAGAATTTCATGAATAAATTAGAAGATAGAGGGGCTAACTGTTCGAAAAGGTTAGCACCATCTGTGAGTGTAGAACAGCTCTCTCAATAGCATCACATATCATGAGTATATGAGAGTCAAACTGGGTATTCCGTGAGAATGTCCGCTGAAGTATTTTGGCAATTGACAACTTAATTCGCGGTTTGAATATTACAGTAGAGCGTCAAACGGTTTGTGAGCGTACCAATTGGTATAATGTCAAAAGTTTCACCGAAGAACCTACCCTCCGAGAACCTAACCCGCTGTATCGAGAGTATATCTTCGTGATCAAAGATTCAAATTCGTATGCATTTTAGTGGCGGGCACATTAACTTGGTGCAGGAATTAGAAGATCTACTGTCTATCTATTCGAGATCGTTACCACCTTCTTTGAAAGTCGAACGGCTGAGTCAATATCTCCACACATTTTTGTGATTCCGAGGGACAAACCAGGTATTCCGGGAGAAAATCCGCAGAGCAGTATAGGAAATAGACAGCATAATTTACGGTACAAATTGTAATATAGAGTCCCAAACCATCGTAGAACGGTACCACCTGGTATATGGTCAAACCTTGTACCGGATACCACACCCTTCGAGAACATAATCCGCTGCAGCAAGTGTCCTGCTTAGTGTTCAAGAAAACAAATTATTAGACTCCTTAGCAGACGGACACCTTAATTGAGTGTACCATTAGAAGGATGGAGGGCCAAGACATCCGACTACGTTACCACCGCATTTGACAGGTCGCATGGCTAAGGTGATAGCATCACCTTTCATGCGATTCAGACAGTCATATCAGGTATTCCCGTAATCATTCGCATATACAGTATTGGCGATAGGCAGCTTAATTCACAGCATGAATATTAATGTACAGTGTCAAGCCGTTGCAGAACGTTACGACCTTCTTCAAGTGTCAAACGGATAAGTCAGAGGTTTTATCTATCATGTGATTCCGAATGTGAAACCAGGCATTCCGGGAGTAGATCCGCTGTACGTTATTGGCCTCATGCACCCTATTACACTGTTTAAATATTCGGGTACATATACAAACCATTGTAGAATGCTACGTATTGCTATAGACTAAAACTTCTCACAAAAGGCCTTACCTTCGTGATGCTAACCCGCTATATGGAGAGTATAACTTCGTGTCCGGAGAAGCAAATTAGTATGCATTTTAGTGACGGGCACTTTAATTCCATGTATGAATATCGACTGCCAAACTGTTCGAGAACGCTACCACCATCTCCGAGGATCGAATGGCTTGGTCAGCAGCTTCACCAATCCCGTGATTCCGAAAGCCATATCAGATTACACGGGAGTAAATTGCTGAACTGTACTTGAATTAGGCACCTTAATGCACGGTTGCAATATTAACGTGGAGTTTCAAACCGTTTGAGCACGGTACAATTTCCTATATAGTCAAATGTTTTACCGAAGGTCATATCTGCCGAAAAACTAACCCGCTGTACCCAGAGTATAACATCGTCTTCAGTGGGGCGAATTAGTGTACGCTTTAGAGACGAGCACATTAGATTAATGTATGAATTATAAGATCGCGGGTCAAACCGATCGAGACCGTTATCACCTCCTACAAAATTCGAACGGCCAAGTAAATAGATTAAAATTTCGTGTGTTTCCGAGTGTCATACCAGGTATTCCTGAAGTAAATCCGCTGAACAGTATTACAAAGAGAAACCTTTATTCACGGAGTGAATATTATAGTACGGCGTCAAACCGGTTGAGAGCATTGTCAATAGGTATAAGGTAAAACGTTTTAACGAAGGCCTTACCTTCCGCTAACCTCATCGGCTTCATAGAGAGTATAAGTTCGTGGTCACTGAAAAACATTAAGCATTCATTTCAATGACGGGCACCTTAACATCATGTACGAATTAGAAGATCGAGCATCAAACCGCTCGAGGTCGTTGCCACATTCTGTGAGGGACCAACGGCTAAGTGAATAGCATTACCTGCCTCGAGATTCCGAGAGTCAAACCACGTATTCCGGGAGTAAATTCGTTGAGCAGTATTGGCAATTGTCGCCATAGTTCAAGGTGTGAATATTAAAGCAGACGATCAACCCGTTATAGATCGTTAACAATTTGTATACAGTCATTCTTCTTTCCGACGGCCTCACCTTCCGTGAAACTAACCCGCTGTATCGAGAGTGTAACGTTGTGTCCAGAGAAGCAAATTGGAAAAGATTTTTGTGACGTGGCCCATAACTTCATGTAAGAATGAGAAGATCGATGGTTAAACCGTTCGAGAACGTTACCACCCTCTTCGGGAGTCGTACAGCTAAATCTATTGTTTCACCTATCCTGTGATTTCGAGAGTCAAATCAGGTATTCCGCGAGAGACTCTGCTGTTCATTATACGCTATGGACACATTAATTTAAGTTTTGAATATTAAAGTAGGTAGTCAAACCGTTGGAGAGCATTACTAAGTGGTATAAAGTCAAATGTTATATCGAAGGTATAACCTTCCGCGAACCTCACTGGCTTCATCGAGAGTGTAAGTTCGTGTTCACAGGATGTAATTAGTATTCCATTCAGTGAAGGATGTGCATGTATGATTCAGAAGGTCGATGGCCAGATCGTTCGAAAACGTTGCTACCCTCTTTGAGAGTCGACCGGATAAGTCAGTAGCTCCAACTATCTGTGATTTCAAGAGTCAAACCGCGTATTGCATTAGTAAATACTCCCAACAGTATTGACAATAGACGCCACAATTCACGGCCTGAATATTATAGTAGAGCGTCAATGCGTTTTAGAGAGTTACCAATTGTTATAAAGTCAAACATTTTACGGATGACCTTACACTCGGAGAAGCTAACACGCCGCACCGAGAGTATAACTTCGTACTCAGTGGAAGAAATTAGTCTTCATTTCTGTGACGAGCACCTTAATCTCATGTATGAAATAGAATATTGACTGTCAAACCGTTGAAGAACGTTACCACCTTCTTTGAGAGTCCAACGGCTAGGACAATAGCTTCACCAGTGCTGCGAATCCGAGAGTCATATCATGTATTTCGGGAGTAAATCTGCTGAACTGCATTGGCAACAGACACCATAACTCACGGTTTGAATATTAAAATAGAGCCTCACGCCGTTTGAGATCGTTACCAATAGCTATGAATTCTATCCTTTTACCGATGACCTTACACTCCGAAAAACTAACCCACTTTATCGAGAGAATAACTTAGTGTTTAGAGATCACATTAGTGTTCATTATAGAGATGGTATCATAATTTCATGTGTGAATTAGAAAGTCGAGGGTAACACAGTTCGAGACCGTTACAACCTTCAATGATATACGAAAACCTAAGGGAATAACTTCACATACCCTGTGCTTCCGAGAGTCATACCACGTATTCCTGGAGTAAATCTACTGATCCGTATTGGCAATGGACACACTATTGCACGGTATGAATATTAAAGCTGACCGGCAGACCAGTGCAGAACGTTACGTATTGGTATAGAGTTAAACACCTTCCAGGCAGACTTACATTCAGAGAAGCTGACCCCCCGCTTCGATAGAATATCCGCGTGTTCAGATAAGCAAATTAGGAATCATTTTAGTGTCGAGGACCTTAAGATCGGGGGTCGAACCTTTCGAGAAGTTTGCCACCTTTTGTGAGATTCGAACGGGTGAGTGATAGCTTCACATATCATGTGGTACCGAGAGACAAATCTGACACCCGGGGGTCAGTTGCTTCACCTATCCAGTGATTCTGAGTGTTAAACCACGTATTCCTGGAGTAAATACGCTGAACTGTATTGGCAATAGACATCTTAGTTCACGGTTTGTATATTAAAGCAGATCGTGAAGCCAGTGTAGATCGCTACCAATTACTATAAAGTCAAACGTTTTACAGAAGACCTTATCCCCGTAAAAACAATCCAGCTGTGTCGCGAGCATAACTTCGTGTTCGGATATAGAAATTAGTAATCATTTCAGTGGCGGGCACCTTAACTTTATGTATGGATTAAAAGATCGAGGGTCAAACCGTTCAAAAACGTTGCCTCCATCTGTGAGAGACGATCGGCTAAGTCAATAGTTTTACGTTTCCTGCGATTTCGAGAATCAATCCAGGTATTCAGGGAGTAAATCCGTTCTATAGGATTGGCAACAAAAACCATAATTCGCCGTGAGAATATTAAAATAGACCACCACCTCGTATGAGATCGTTACTAATTGCTATAAAGTCAATCGCTTCACAGAATGCCTTAACGTACGAGAACCTATCCCACCGCATCGAGAGTATAGTTACATGTTTTGGGATACACATTGGTAAACATTTAAGTGACGGGACCATAATTTTGTTGTGGATAAGAACATCGATGGTCAAAATTTTCGTGAAAGTTACCACCTTCTGCGAGAGTCGATCAGGTATGTCAATACCCTCACCAATCCAGTGATTCCGAGTGCCACACCAGGTAATCCGAAGGTAAATACGCTGAAGAGTAGGGGCAGTAGACATGTTAATTCATGGCTTGAATGTTAAAGAAGACAGTCCAACAATTGTAGAACTTTGCATATTGGTATAAGAACAAAAGTTTGACCAAAGTCCTTTCCCTCCGAGTACCTAATCCGCCATATCGAGAGTATAATTTCGTAATCAGAGATACAAATTAGTATACATTTTAGTAACGGGCACCATAATTTCATTTACGATTTTTAAGGTCGATCAACAGAACGCTCACGAATGTTACCACCTACTACGAGAGCCGTACGGCTAAGAGAATAGCTTCACTTATCCTGCGACTTCTGTGCCTAACCAGGTATAACAGGAGTAAGTTCGGTGAACAGTATTGGCAATAGACATCTTAATTCTCGGTTTGAATACTAAATAAGAGCGTCCACCCATTCGAAATGATTACCAATTGGTATAAAGTCAATCTCATTACCGAATACCAAACGCTCCGAAGGCCTAGCCCTCAGCATCCAGGGTATAACTTCGTGTTCGCGGAAGCGAGTTAGTAAGCACTATTGTGACGGGCACCTTAATTTCATTTATGTATTAGAAGATATAGTATCGAAACGTTCGAGAACGTTGCCGCCATCTTTGGGATACGAAAGGATATGTCAGTAGTTTCACCTCTCGGGCGATGCCTCGTGTCAGGCCAGGTATTTAGGGAGTAGATGCTGCGTACAAATGCAAATTGTTGTAGAACGTTACATATTGCTGTAGAGTCAAACTGTCCACAGAAGTACTTACCTTCGGAGAAGCAAAGCCGCCGCTTCGAGAGTATAACTTCGTGATCAGAGAAACAAATTAGAATATATTTTAATGGCGGGCCCCTTAATTTCATGAATGAATAACTAGATCGAGTCACAAATCGTTCGAGAACATTATCACCTTATTTGAAGGTCGCAACAACTCAGTCAATAGCAGCAGCTATCCTGTGATTCCGAGAGGCAAATTAGGTATTCCAGGAGTAAACTCGCTGATCGGGAACAGCAATAAACACCTCAACTCACTATATGATTATTATTGTACAGCGTCAAACCGCTGGAGAACGTTACCGATATATATTAATTCCTATTCCTTACCAGACACTTTCCATCCTAGAACTCAAACTGCTGTAGCGAATGTCATGCTTAGTGCTTACGGAAGGAAATCAGGAGACACTATAGCAGTCGGACAACATCTTTTTCATCTGTGAATTAGAAGATCGAGTGTCACACCGATCGATAACGCTGTCTGATTTTTCGAGAGTCGCACACTTAAGTCAGTAGCTTCACCTTTCCAGTCATTCCGAGAGTCAAACCATGTATTCCGGGAGTAAATCCGCTGAACAGTATTGACAATAGACACCTTATTTCACTACATGAACATTACAGTATACCGTCAAACTGTTTGAGAGCATTACTAGTTTGTAGAGAGACAAACGTTTTACCGAAGTCCTTTCCTTCCGAGGTCCTGACCCGCTTCATCGAGAGTATAACTTCAAGTTCCCAGAAAGAAGTTAGTATTCATGTCAGTGATTGGCACCATATCTTCGTATATGAATTACAAGGTCGACGGTCAAACCGTTCGAGAATGATACCACCATTTTGATCGTCGCACAGATGGAACAGGAACTTCGCCCATCATGTGATTCAGAGAGACAAAGCAGGTAATCCGGCAGTCAATCCGCTGAACAGTAATGGCAATAGACATCATAATACTATGTTTGACTATTACAGTAGAGCGAATATCCGTTTGAGAACGTTACCAATTGGTAGAAAGATATGCGAACTACAGAAGGCCGTACCTTCCGAGAACATTATCTGCGTCAAAGAGTATACAACTTCCTGTTCAGAGAAAGAAATTAGTATTTGTTTCTGTGACGGGCAGCTTAACTTCAGGCATGAATTAGAAGATCGAGTGTCAAACAGTTCGAGTAGGTTCACATCCTCTATTGGAGAAGAACGACTAAGTCAACAGCTTCACATATCCCGCGATTCGGGCAGGGAAAGCCGGGACTAAGTCCGCTGAAGATTATTGGCAATAGAAACCTTAATTCTCGGTTTGAATATTAAAGCGGAACGTGAAACCGTTGCAGAATGTTACCTATTGGTATAAATTCAAATGTCGTCCAGAAAGCCCTACTGTACGAGAAGCTATCCCGCCGTATCGATAGCATAACTTCGTGTTTAGAGAAACACATTATAGTCCATTTTAGTGATGCCAGCTTAAATTTATGTAAGAATTAGAATATCGAGGGTCAATCCGTTCGATAACGTTACCACATTCTCAGTTAATAGAACGACTAAGTCAATAGCTTCACGAATCCTGTGAATCCGGGAGGAACACCAGACATTCCGGGAGTAATCCCCCTGAACAGTATTGGCAATAGACGCCTCAATTCACGGTACGGAAATCAAAGCAGAGAATGAAACCGCGTGAGACCGTTACCAATCGGTATATCTTCTTACTCTTCTTCGCGTACCTTACCTCCCGAAAACATAAGGCGCAGTATGATGGGTACAGCATGCAGTTCTGAGAAACAAATGAGTACACATTTCAGTGACGGGCACCTTAAATTCACTTATGAATTAGAAGATCGAGGGTCAAACCATTCGAGAACATTATCACCTTCTTTTAACCTCGAACGGCTGAGCCCACAGCTTCACCTGCCCCATGATAATGAGTGGCATGCCTGGAATTCCTGAAGTAATTGCGCTGTACACTGTTGGCAAGGGGCACCTTAATTCACTGTTTGAATATCAAAGTAGAGCGTGAAATCGTTTGTGAACGTTTCCAGTTGGTTTAAAGTCTACCATCTTATCAATTACCATTTCTACCGAAATCCTAACCCGCGGCAGCGAGTGTGTTGCATAATGTTCACTGAAACAAATTAGTAAATATATTAGTGTCAGGACCGTTACTTCGGTATGGATGAGAGGTTCGCGATGCAAACCGTTCCAGAACGTAACCAACTTATTAGAGACTTGCACATGTGTGACAATGGCTTCACATATCCAGCAATTTCGAGAGCAATACCCAGTATCGCAGGAGTACATCCACAGAACACTATTGGAAATGGATATCTTAATTCACAGTTTGTAAATCAAAGTAGAGCGCCAAGCCGTTTGAGAACGTTACCAATTGATATAACCACATACTGCTTACCTGGTACCTTATCTTCCGAGAACATAATCCGCTGTATCGTGGGTATGACGTCGTGCTCAAAGAAAGAAATTTGTATGTATTTTAGCAGACACGCACCTCATTTCCACGTAAGAAATAGAAGACCGCTTGTCAATCCGCTCGAAAACGTTTCCTCCTTCGTTGAGTGTCGATCGGCTAAGTCGATAGCTTCACTAATCCTGTTATTCGATAACCAAACCCGGTTTTACGGGAGACAATGAGCTGTACACTATTGGTAATGGGCACCTTAATTCACGGCTTGTATATTATGGTACAGAAATGATACTTTGTGTATAGTTACTCATTGGTATACTGTCAAAAATCTTACCCAAGGTCTTACCTTCCGAGAAGATAACACGCTGGATTGAAAGTATACCTTCGTGTTCAGAGATGAAAATTGGTAGCCGTTTTAGTGACAGGCTCCATTAATTTCATGTATCAATGACAAGATCGAATGTCAATCCGTTGGAAAACGTAACCACCTTATTGAGAGTCGAACAGCTACGTCAATAACTTCACCTATTCTGTGATACCGAGAGTGAAGCCAGATATTCCAGGAACAAATCCGCAGTACAGTATTGGCAATAGACACCTTCATTGACGGTGTAAATATTGAAGTAGAGAGTCAAACCATTGCAGGACGTTACATAGTGGTATATAGCCAATCAATTTACCGAAGGGCTTACTTCCCGACAACAATACCCGCTATAGGGTGTGCCCTGCGTAGTGCTCACGAAAACAAACCAGTAGATATTTTAGCAGATCGACACCTTATTTTCATGGACGTGTAACAAAATCGACTGTTAAACCATTCGAGATCATTACCACCCTCTTCAAGAGACGAACGTCTATGTCAATAACGTCACCTATCGTTTGGTTCCGAGGGTCACACTGGGTAATCAGGGATCCAGACAGCTGTACACTATTGGCAATGGACACCATACTTCATAGCTTCAATATCAAAGTACAGCGAGAATGTTTTCGAGAACCCTACCAATTTGTGTAAAGTCATTGTTTTACCGAATACCTTACCATCCGAAGACCTTTCTTACTGCAGCGATTGTCATGCTTAGTGTTCACGTTATCAAATAAGTCGACATTTTAGCACGAGGGTTGTTTTCATGTACGAATAGGAATAATATCCACGGCTAAACCGAGCGCGAACGGTACCATCCTCTTCGAGAGTCGCACAGCTAAATCAATAGTTTCACATATCCTGCGATTCCGAGAGGCAAACCAGATATTGCGGGTGTAAATCCGCTGTACGGAATTTGCATTAAAAACCCCATATCCCGTTATTAATATTATAGTTCAGGGTCTCACAGTTGCACAGCCTTACCTATTGGTATAGGTTATAACATTTCACCGAAGGCCTTACATGCCGAGATGCTAACCCCCCGTATGGTCAGTATAACTTCATGTTCGGAGAAGCTAATCAGTATTCATTTTAGTAACGGGCACCCTTATTTCATGAATGAATTATGACATCGTGTGTTAAACCGTTCGGAGACGTGACCACCTTGTGCGTGAGTCGAAAGATTAAGTCTGTATCTTAATCTATCCGGGGATTCCGTGAGTCAAACCAGGCATTCCATGAGTACAACCACTGAAAGGCATTGGCATCCGACACATTACTTCACGGTTTGAATATTAATGTCACACGTAACATCATTGAAGAACGTTACCTATTCGTATAGAGTCAAGCTTTTCACCACAGGCCGTACCTTCCGAGAAACTAACCCCCTGTATCAACTGTAGAACTTTGTGTTCAGTTATGCAAGATAGTATAAATTTCAGTGACGGGCAACTGAATTTCATCCATGAATCAGAAGTTCGAGGGACAAACCGAGCGAGAACGTTGGCAACTTCATGGAGATTCGAAAGGGTAAGTCAATAGCTTAACCTATGCTTGAATTTAGAGTGTCAAACCTGTTATTCCGAGAGCAAATCCAGTGAACAGTATTGGCCTTAGATGACCCACTTGTCGGTGTATATTCTACAGTGCAGAGTCAAGCCGTTGTTAATCGATCGCTATGGGTATAGCGACAATCACTTTACAGAGGGATTTACCCTCCGAGAAGCTCAACCCGCTGTAGGGAGTGCCTTGTTTACCATACACAGTAAGAAAATAGGAAATTGTTTAGCAGACGGGCACATTACATTCATGCAGGTATAGCAAAATCGAGAGTCAAACTGTTCGAGATCGTTCCCACCATCCTTGAGAGGTGAACGGCTAAGTCAATACCAACACCTATGCGGTGATTTGCAAGGTCAACGCAGATGTTCCGGCAGTAAATCCGCAGAACAGAATTGGCATTACATACCTTAATTTACGATTTTAATATTAAAGTAGAGCGTCACTCCATATGAGACTGTCACCAATTGGTATAGAGTCTAGCTCTTCCCCGAAGGCGGTACCTTCTGAGAAGGTATCCTGCTGCATAGAGAGTATTATGTCGTGTGTTGAGAAGCATGTCAGAATACATTTTTGGGCCGTGCACCTTAATTTCATGAATGAAATAGAAGATCGAGGGTTAAACAGTTCCAGATAGTTACCACCATCATTGAGAATCGAACGGTTAAGTCAATAGCTACACCTATCCTCTGATTCTGAAAGTCAAATCAGGTATTCCGCGAGAAGATCAGCTTCTCAGTATGGACATTAGGCACCCTACTTCAGGGCATGAATATTAAAGTAAACTGTCAAACCGTTGTAGCACACTAGCTATTGGCGTAGTGTAAAGCTATTAACCGAAGTCCTTACCTTCCATGAGCCTCTCCATCTTCATCCAGAGTATTACTTCCTGTTCAGAGAAAGAAGTTAGTATCCATTTGTGGGACGGGCACCGTAACGTCATGTGTAAATTAGAAGATCGTGTGCCCAAGAGTTCGAGAACTTTACCACCCTCTTTGATGTTCGAACGGCTATTTCAATAGCTATACCTATCCTGTGATTCTGTGAGTCAAATAAGGTAGTCCGGGAGGAAATATGCTGAAGAGCATTGGCAAATCACACCATAACTCACGGCATGAATATTAATGTAGTGAGCCAAACCGTTGGAGATCATTACCAATTCGTATAAAGTTAATCCTTTTACAGAATACCGTACCCGTCGAGAAGCTTGCCCGCCGAATCGAGAGAACAACTTCGTGTTCAGAGGATTAAATTAATAATCATCTTAGTTTCGGGGATCTTAATATCATTATGAAAAAGAAGGTCGAGTGTCGAACCGTTCGGGTACTTTTCCACTTTCAGAAAGACACGAACGGCTATGTCAGTAGATACATCCATCCTGTCTCTCCGAGACTCAAACACGGTATTCCGGAATTAAATCCACTAAGTAGCATTGGCAATAGACACCTTACATAACTACATGATTATTAAGGTCGAGAGTCCAAACGCCGTAGAACATTACCAGTTGGTAGAACATCATTCTTCTTAACCAATACGATACCTTCCACGATCCCAACCTGCAGCAGAGACTGTGCTGCGTAGTTTACACGTTTTCAAAATATTAGACATTTTAGCAGACGGACACATTATTTTCATGCATACATTGGAATATCGAGGTCAAATCGTGCGAGAACGTTACCAGCTTCTTCGGGAGTCGCACTTCTTAGAAAATAGCATCACCTATCCATTGATTCCGAGAGTCCAACCAGGTATTCCGGGAATAGCGGGCATTAGAGAGCATTAGACACCCTAATTCGCGAAACAAATATTGAAGTACACAGTCAAACGGTTCTAGAACGTTACATATCAGTATGCAGTTAAACTTTTTACCACATACCTTACCCTCCGAGAACCTAACCCGCATTAGGTAATGCCTTGCATAGTAATCACGGAAACATTTTAGTAGATATTTTAACAGAGGGACACATTGCTTTCCACTATGCGTAGCAGAATCGAAAGTCAAACCGTTCGACAACGTAACCACCTCCTTTGAGAGTGGCACAGCGTCGTCAATACCATCAAGTGTCCTGTGATACCGAGTGTCAAACCAGACACTCCGGGTGTATATCCGCTGGTCAGTATTTGCATTAGACACCTTAATTCGCGGTATAAATATTATTGTATAGAGTCAAACCGTCGGAAAACATTGCCGATGAGAATAAAGTCAAACCATTTACAGAATATCGTACCCTTCGAAATATTAACACGATGGATCGAGAGTATAACTTCGGGTACAGAGAAAGCAATTGGAGTCCATTTCAGTGACGGGCACCTTAACTTTGAGTATCATTAAAAAATCGAGGGTCAAACCGTACGTGAAAGGCGCCACCTTCTGTGAGAGATGAACGGCTATGTCAATAGCATCACCCATGCTGCGGTGCCGAGAGTCAAACCTGGTATTCCAGGTGTAAATCCGCTGAACATTATTGGCAATAGTCTCCATAATTCACGGTTTGAATATTAAATTTGGGCGTCAATCTATTTGACAGCATTGCCATTTGCTAAAAAGTCAATGACTTAACCGATAACCTTACGTTCGGAGACGCTAACCCGCCGCATCGGGATTATAGCATGGTGTTTAGAGAAACACATACGTATACAACTTAATGACGGCACATTAAGTCATGTATGAATTACAATATCGTGCGTCAAAGCGTTTGAAATCGTTACCACCTTCTCGGTGAGACGAACGGCTACGTCAATGGCTTCGCCTACCCTGTGATTCTGAGAGGCAATCCGGGTATTCCGAATGCAAGTCCGCTCAACAGTATGGTCAATAGACACCATAATTATCGGTTTGAATATTATAGTGGATCGTCAAACTGTTTCAGAGAGTTGCCAATTTGTATTAAGTCAAATACTTTACCGATCTACTTATATTCAGAGAAGCTAACCTGCCGCTTGTAGAGTATGACTTCGTGTTCAGAGAACGAAATTATTATTCATTTCGGTGATGGCCATCGTATCTTTGTGTATGAAGTAGAAGATCGAAGGTCAGACCGTTCGAGAATGTTAGCACCTGCTGTGAAGTACGAACGGATATATAAGTAGGTTCACCTCACGTGTGATTCGGTGTGTCAAACCAGGTAATCCGAAAGAAAATCCTCTGTAGAGTATTGGCAACTGACACCATAATTCACGGCTTGAGTATTAAAGCAGGCTGTGAAGCCGTTGCAGAACATTACCTACACGTGTAGGGTCATGTTACAGAATGCATTACCCTGCGAAAATTGGACCGCTTTATGGAGAGCATAACAGCCTGTTCAGGGGTGCGAAATAGTATACATTTTAGTGACTGGGGCAATAATTTCATGTATGCAGAAGAGAAGCTCGAAGGTCAAACCGTTGGAGACCGTTAACACGTTCCGCGAAAAACGAATGTCTAAGTCATCACCCATCACTTCACCCATCCTGTTATTTGGAGAGTCAGACCAGGTATTGCTGGAAAAAATCCCCTGTATATCATCGGCATTAATGCTCCAATTCACGGAATTAATATTAAAGTATAGAGTGAAACCGTTGTAGAGCGATAGCTGTTAGCATGCAGTTAAACTTTTTACCGGTTACCTTACCCTCCGAGTACCTAACTCGCCGTATGTAGTGTCCTGCTTAGTGTTCACGGAAAAATATTGGTAGATATTTTACCAGACGGACACCTTGTTTTCTTGTACGAGTAGCAGAATCGAAAGTCAAACAGTTCGAGAACATTGCCACCCTTCTTTAGAGTCGCACAGCTGAGTCAATAGCTTCATGTATCCTGTGATTTCGAGAGTCGGTCCAGGTATTCCTGGAGCAAATCCACAGAACAGAGTTGGCAAGTACACCTTAGTGCACGGTTCGAATATAAAAGCAGTGCGCAAAACCGTTGTAGAACGTTACCTATTCGTATAGAATCAAACATTTTCCCGAATCCCTTACCTCCCGATTAGTCCAGCCAGCTGTAGCGAGTGCCTTGCTTAGTGTTCATGGAAACATATAAGTTGACATATTAAAGGCGCGCACCGTAATTTCATTTATGAATTAGGGCACCGATGGTGAATCCGTTCGAGAACGCTACCACCTTGTTTGTGAATCGAACCGCTTAAATAATGCGTTCACCAATCCTATGATTCCGAGAGTCAAACCAGGTATTCCGGGCGAAAATACGCAGACCATTAATGGCCACAGACATCTTAATTCACGGATTTAATCGTAATGTAAGGCGACAATCGGTTTGAGAGCGTTACCTATTCGCATGGACTAAATCTTGTTACCGAAGACCTGACCTTCCAAGAAGCCCAACCCGCTGTGGGGAGAAACATGCTTAGTATTCACGGAAACAAATTATCAGACATTTTAGCCGACGGACTCTGTAATGCCATGTATGAATAAAAAAATCCACGGTCAAACTATACGAGAACGTTAGCACCTTCTTCGAGAGTCGAACTGCGATGTCAGTGGCTTCAACTATCCTGTAATTCCGGTTATCAAACCAGGTTTCCGGGAGTTAATCCGCTGAGCAGTACTGGCAATAAACACCTTACATCACGGTATGAATATTAAGGTAGAGATTCTATCCGCCGGAGAGCATTATTATTTGACATAAAGTCCTTCTTTTTACCGAAAACATTACCTTCCTACATCATATCCCGTTGTAGCGAGTGTCATGCAGAGTGCTGATGGAAACAAATTAGTAGACATTATAGCAGAAGCACCCCTTATTTTCTTATATGAATGAGAAGATCGGAAGAATAACCGTTCCAGAACGTTACCACCTCCATTGAGAGACGCATATCTAAGAAAATGGCTACCCGTATTCTGTGCTTCCGAGAGTCACACCAGGTATATCAGGAGTAAATCCGCTGTACAGTAATGGCAATGGCTACCTTAATTCGCAGTTTGTGTTTGCAAGTAGAGCGTCGCAACGTTTGAAAATATTACCTATTGGTATAAGGTCATAGTCCTTCCCGGATACCTTACCTACCGAGAACATAACCTGCTGCATCCTGTGTATAACATCGTGTTCACAGAAAGAAATTTGAAGACATTTTAACACACGCACACATTAATTTCATGTATCAATTGAAAGGTTGATGGTGAAACCGTCGGAGAAAGTTTCCTCCTTCTTCTAGAGCCGCACTACTATGAAAATCGTTTCACCTATAATGTGATTCCGAGAGGCAAACCACGTAATCCGAGAATAAGTCTGCTGAATAGTATTGGCAATTGACAACTTAATTCACGGTTTGAATATTGAAGTAGATAGTCAATACATTCGAGAACGCTTCGGACTGGTACAAATTCAAACGTTTTATCGAGTAACTTATCTTCCTTGAACCAACACCTAACTAGCGATTGTCTATCTTAGTGTTGAAGGAAACAGATTACTAGATATTTTAGCAAACGGTCAACATAATTGCATGTATGAATAGGAAAATCCGGAGTCAATGCGTTCCAGAGCGATACCATCTTCTTTAAAAACCGAGCGACTAAGTCAATGGTTTCGCGTATCTTGTTATCCGTTGGTCATACGAGCCAATCCGGGAATCAATCCTTCAAGCATTATTACCAATGGACATCTTAATTCACGGTACAAATATTCATGTCGAGAGTGAATCCCTTCGAGAACGATTGCACTTGCTATGTATTCGAAGCTTACACAGAATATCATCCGTTCTGAGAAACAACATCCGCTGTAGCGAGAGTATAATATCGAGCTCAGAGGAACAAATTTTTGTGCACTTTAGTGGCGGTCGTCTTAATTTCGTGTATAAAACAGAAGATCGAGTGCCAAATCGATGGAGAACGTCTTCCCGTACTTTAATTGTCGAACGACTGAGTAAATAGCTTCACCCATCTTGTGATTCCTAGAATCAAACTAGATATTCTTGGAGTAAATCCGCTCTGTACTGTTAGCAATTGACACCTTACTTCAGGGCATGAATGTTAATGTAATAAGTCATGCCGTTGGAGAACATTACCAATTCGCATAAAGTCATTCATTTTACAGAATACCTTACCTTCCGTGATTCTAGCCCCCCGTATCGAGAGTATAGTTGCGTGAGTAATGATACAAATTAGTAAACATTGCAGTGAAGGGCACCTTACTTTCATGTATGAATTACAAGATAGAGGGCCAAACCGCTCAAGAACATTGCCAGCTTGTGTGAGATACGAATGGCTGCGTCAATAGCTTCACATATCCTGTGGTTCCGTCAGTCAAACGATGTATTCCGGATGTAAGCCCGCTGAAAAGTTTTGGCAATAGACACCTTATTTCATGGTTTGCATATTAGAATAGAGTGTCAAACCGTTTATAAACGTTACCAATTGTTATAAAGTCAGACACTTGACTGAAGACCATACCCTCCAAAAAAATATCCCGCTCTATCGATAGTGTAACTTCGGTTCAGAGAAAGAAATTATTATTCATTTCACTGGCCGAGTCCTCCATTTCATTATGAATAACAAGATCGAGCGTCAAACCATACGAGAAAGTTACCGCCTTCTTTGAGATTCGAACGGCATCGATGAATCAAGGGATAGGTGAAGCCATTGGCATAGCCGTTCGTCTCTCACAGAAGGTGGTAAAGTTCTCAGACGGTTTGAATATCGATTTTGCTATTCAAACATGGAATTAAGGTGCTCGTCACTAAAATGTGTACTAATATGATTCTTTGAATACGAATCTATGGTCTAGAAACAGCGGGTTAGCTTCTCGGAAGGTATGGCATTCGATAAAAGGGATGCCTTCATACCAATTTGTAACATTCTACAACGGTTTGACACTGTATCTTAATATTCATACAGTGAATGAACGTGTCATTTGCCAATGTTTTACAGCGAATTTACTCCCGGAATACCTGGTTTGTATTTCGGAATCACTGGTACGTGATGCTATTGACGTAGCTGGGAGAATCCTAAGAAAAATCCTGGTGCCGTACTCGAACGGTCTTACTCTCGATTTTGTTATTCATATATGGAAACAAGATGTGCGTCTGCTAAAATGTCTAATAATATGTTTCCGTGAGCGCGGAGTGAGACACTCGCTGCTGCGCGTTAAATTCTCGGAAGGCGAGGTGTTCGGCGAAAGGAATGACTTTATACCATTCAGTAATGTTCTGCGTCGGTTGCAAACTCTACTTCAATATTCCAAGGGGGAAATAAGGTGTTTACTTCCAATTTTGTTCTTCGGATTTACTCCTAGAATGCCAGGTTTGACTCTCGGACTCGCAGGATTGGTGAAGCTACAGATTTACCGTTGCCACTCTCAAAGAAAATGGATACGTTCTCGAGCGATTTGACTCTCTGTTTTGCTACTCATACATCGAACTATGGTGCCCATCTGCTAAAATATCTACTAATTTGATTGCGTGAACACTATGCTGGGCACTCCATACAGCGGATTAAGTTCACGAAGGCAAGGTATTCGGTAAAAAGAATGACTTTATACCAATTAGTTGTGTTCTGCGATGGTTTGAATCTGTACTGTAATATTGAAACCGTAAATAAAGGTGTCTGTTCCAAAAACTATTCAGCGGACTCACTCCCGCAATACCGGTTTGTCTCTGGCAATCCAAGCATAGGTCGAGCTCTTGACATAGCCGTTCGAATTTCATAGAAGGTAGTACCGTTCTGGAACGATTTGATCATCTAACTTCTATTTCATACATAAAATTATGTTGCTCGTCACAAAAATGTATACTACTGTCTTTCTCCGAGAACGAAGTTATACTATCATTACGGTGTGCTGTCTACACGGAATGTATGGTTTTCTGTAATCGGTCTCTATGAAAATGGTTAGCGGTCTACTACGGGTTCATGGTCTGCTTTGAAATTCATAACGTGCATTCAGTTTTTTACTGCTAATACAGTGGAGGGCATTTACGGCCGGAATAAATGGTGTGACTCACAGAATCACAGGATAGGTGAAGCTATTGAGTTAACCGTTCGACTCTCAAAGAAGATGGAAACGTCCTCTAACGGTTTCACCCTCGAATTTGCTATACCTAGATGAAAATAAAGTGCCCGTCTGATAAGTGTCTACTAATTATCTTCCGATATCACGTCAAAAGACACTTCGTACAGCGGATTAGGTTCTCGGAGGGTTACGCATTCGGTAAAAAGAATTAGTTTATACCAATTTGGTAACCATCTCAGATGGATAGACGACATAATCAAGTATACAAACCGTGAATTAAGGTGTCTATTGCCAATATTGTTCAGCGAACTAACTGCCGGAATATCAAGCGTGACTCTCTGAATCACAGGTTAGGTGAAGCTAGTCACTTGGCCGATCGCGTCTTACAGAAGATGGCAACGGTCCCGAGCGGTTTGACGCTCGATCTACCCTTTCATGCTTGGTGATAAGGGGCCCGTCACTGAAGTGAATACTTATTTCGTTCTCTCAACAAGAAGTTATAATCTCCAAACGGCGCGTTAGCTTCTCCGAACGTAAGGCTGGTGGTAAAGTGTTCGGCTCCATACCAACTGGAAAAGTTGAACATCGGTTAGTATACAAACCGTGAATTGTGTCGTCTATTGCTAATAATATTCAGCATATTTACACCAAGAATACCGGGTATATATCTCGGAAACAAAGGATATGGGATGCTATTGACTTACACATTCGAATATTATAGAAGGTGGTAACGGTCTCGAACTGTTTTACCATCGATCTTCTTATTCACAATGAAATTAAGATGCCATCATTTTAATATGTACTGATGTGATTCTCTAAACACGAAGTTATGCTCTCGATACAGCGCGTTAATTTTTCAACTGGTAATATTTCGGAAAAACGTTTGACTTTATAGCAATTGGTAGCGTTCTCAAACGGTGTGACGCTATATTTTGACATTCAAACTGTAAATTAAGGTGTTTCTTGCCCATACTGTTCAGCAAAATTAGTCCCAGATTACCTGGTTTGACTTTCGGAATCACATGGTAGGTATAGCTATTCACGTGGGCGTTCGACTCTAATAGAGGGTGGTAACGGTCTCGAACGGATTGACCATCGATGATCTAATTCATACATGATGTTAACAAGTCCATCACTGAAATGAAATCTAATTTGATTCCCTGAGCATGACGTCATACCAACCATACTGCTGGTTATATTCTCGGAAGGTAAGATATCCGTTAAAGAGTATGTCGATATGGCAATTGGTAGCAACCACAAACGGTTTGACGCTCTACTTTTATATTCAGACTGAGAATTAAGGTGTCTATTGCCAATACTGTGTAGCTGATTTACTCCTGGAATACCCAGCCTGACAACCGGAATCACAGATACAGTTGAAGCTATTGACTAAGCCGTTCGTCTCTCAAAGGATGTGGTAACTTTCTGGAAGGGTAATGCCAATAGACACCTTAATTCACGGTTTGAATAGTAAAGTAGAACGACAAACCGTTTGAGAACGTTACCTATTGTTATAAAGACAAACGTTTTACCGGAGAGCTTACTCCCCGAAATACTAACCAGCCCTGTCGAAAGTATAACTTCGTGTTCTGGGAAAGAAATTAGTATTTATTTCAGTGTCGGAACCGTAACATCGTGTTTGAATTAAATAATCGATGGTCGAACCGTACGAGAACGTTACCACTGTCATTGAGTGTCCAACGGAGAAGTCAATTCCTTCTCCTATCCTTTGAATCCGGGAATCAAACCAGGTAAATCGCGATTAAATCCGTTGAACAGTATTGGAAATGACACTTTACTCCAATGGTTGAATATTAAAATGGAGCGTCACCCCGTTTGAGAATGTTTCCAGTTGCTATAAAGTCAAACGTTTTACCGAAGGTCTTACCGTCCGAGTAGCTAGTCCGCCGTATCGAGATTATAGCTTCGCGCTTAGGGAAACAATTGGTATACAATTTAGTGACGAGGACCATAATTTCATGCATGAATTAGGACATGGAGCGTCAAACCGCTCGAGAACGATGCCACCATCTGTGAGAGACGAACTTCTAAGTCAATAGCTTCACCTATCCAGTGATTCGGAGTGTCAAACCAGGTTTTCCTGGAGTAAATCCGCTGAGGATTGTTGGCAACAGACACTTCAATTCACGGTTCGAATATTAAAATTGTGCGTCAAGCCGTTTCTGAACGTTACATTTTGTTATAAAGTCAAACGTCTTACCGAAGACCGTACCTCCCGCCAACCACACCTGCTTCAGCGAGAGTGTAAGTTCGTGTTCAGAGGAACAAACTAGTAAACGTTTTAGAGACGGGGTACTTAATTTCTTTATTAATACTAAGATGGAGTGTCAAACCGTTCGAGAACGTAATCACCCGCTTTGAGAGTCGTACGGCTAAATCTATTGTTACACCTGCCCTGTGATTCCGAGAGTCAAATCAGGTAATCCGGGAATAAATTCCCAACGCAGTATCGGAAAGGGACACCTTAACTCACGGTATGAACATCAAAGATTAGAGTGAAACCGTCGCCGAATATTACAAATTTGTCTGTGGTCATTTTTATCACCGAATATCTTACTTTCCGCGAATAAAATCCATTGCAGCGAGTGTCTGGCTTAGTGCTCTCGGAAACAAATTACTAGACATTTTAACAGATGGACGCCTTATTTTCATGTATGAATGGAACGATGGATAGTTATATCGTCGTAAAAAGATCCCTCATCCCTTGAGAGTCGAACGGATAAGTCTATAGCTTCACCCAGCCAGTGTTTCGGAGAGTCAAACCAGGTATACCTGGAGTAAATCCGCTGAACATTATTAGCAATAGATACCTTAATTCGCGATGTGAATAATAAAATAGAGTGTCACACCTTGTGAGGACGTTACTAATTGCTATAAAGTGAAATGCTTTACCGAATGCCTTATCGTTCGAGGAGCTAACCCGCCGCATCGAGAGTATAGCTACGTGTTTAGGGAAACACGTTGTTATACAATTTAGTGGCGGTACCCTAGATTCAAGCATGAATTAGAATATCGATAGTCAAACTGTCCGAGAACGTTACCTCCTTCTTTCAGAGTCGTACTACTATGTCAATAGCTTCACCAACCCTGTAATAGCGAGAGGCAAACCACGTAATCCGAGTGTCAATTTGCTGTGCAGTATTGACATCATACACTCAATAGAACGGTATAAATCATAATGCCACGATGCAAACCTTCGTAGACCGTTACGAAATTGTTAAGAATCAATCTTTATGCCGACGGTCTTACCTTCCGAGAAGATAACACACAGTATAGAGAGTATAACTCCGTGTTCAGAGAAGCCACGCGGAATCCATTTCAGCTACGGGTTCCTTCACACGTCACACACGGTATATCAGGAGTACATCCGCGGTGTACTATTGGCAAGCGATCTTCATTTGCTGATGGAATATTAATGTATAGTGTAAAACCGATTGAAAACATTACCAGATGGTATAAAATCAAACGTTTAACATAAGACTTCACGCTGCGTGAACCTATTCAGTAGTTTCGACAGTATAAATTCGTGATCAGAGATACAAATTAGTATGCATTTCTGTGACGAGCACCATATATTCATGTGTGAGTCACAATGTCGCGGTTCAAAGCGAATGAGACCGTTACAACGTTCTATGAGATTCGAAAGTCTAAGTCAATGGCTTCATATGTCCAGTGTCTCCGACAATAGCAGCAGGTATCCCTGGAGTAAATGCGCTGAACAGTATTGGCAATAAACACCTTAATTCAGGGTTTGAATATTGAAATACAGTGTCACCCCGTTTGAGGAAGATTCCAGTTTCTACAAAGTCAAGCGTCTTACCGAAAGCCTTACCGTCCGCGAAGCTAGTCCGCCATATCGAGAGTACATCTTCGTGTTTAGTAAAACCCATTAGTACCCACTTTTGTGACGGTACCTTAAATACGAGTATGAATTAGAATATCGGTGGTTAAACCGTTAAAGAACTTTACCACCGTCTTTGATAGTCGAACAGCTAGGTCAAATGAATCGCCTATCCAGAGATTCGGAGATTCAAACCAGGTATTCCGGGAGCAAGTGCGTTGAAGATTATTGGCAATAGAGACATTAGTTCACGGTTTCAATCTTAAAGTAGAGGGCGAAAGCGCTTTACAGCGTTGGCACTTGGTATAAAGTCAAACACTTTACCGATGGCCTTACCCTCGGAGATGCAAACTCGGCGTTTCAAGAGTATAAGTTCGTGTTCTCAAGATGAAATTAGTATTCATTTCAGTGACGGGCACCTTAACTTCATGAACGAAAAAGAAGGTCGAGGGTCAAACCGCTCCAGAACGTTGTCACCTTCTGTGAGAGACAAACGGCTCAGTCAATAGCTTCACCCGCCATGCGATTACGAATGTCAATCCCGGTATTCCGGGAGTAAATCAGCTGAAAAGTTTTGGCAATAGAGTCCTTAATTCACGGTATGAATATTATTGTAGAAAATCTAACCGTCTTGGAAATAACCAATTCGTATATAATAACTTTTTACGGAAGGTATTACCTTCCGTGATTCAAGCCCGCTGTATGGAGAGTACATCTTCGTGCTCAGAGAATCAAATTAGTATATATTTTAGCAGATGCGAATATCAATTTCATGATGATTAAAAAGACCGGGTGTCAATTCGCTCGCGAACGTTTCTTCCTACTTCCAGCGTCGAACGGCAAAGTCAATAGTTTGACCTACCCTGTAATTCCGATAACCAAACCAGGTATTACGGTCTACAGTAAGCAGCACACTATTGGTAATGGACACTTTAATTCAAGGTTTGAATATTGAAGTTCAGGGTGTAACCCTTATAGGACGTTACCTATTGGTATAATATCAAAAGTTTCACCACAGAACATAGCCTCCGATAACCTACCCCTCTGTATCGTGAGCATATCTTCGTGATCAACGATAAAAATTCGTATACATATTAGTGGCGGGCACATTAACTTGGTATAGGAATTAGAAGATCTACTTGTCCATTTATTCGAGATCGTTACCACCATCTTCGAAAGTCGGACGGCTGAGTCAATAGCTGCGCATATTTTTGTTATTCGGAAAGTCAAGCCTCGTATTCCAGGAGTAAATCCACAAAACGGTATTGACAACAGACGCCATAGTTTACGGTATGAATATAAATGTAGAACGTAAAACCGTCTGAGAACGAAACCAATTGGCATAACGACAAACAATTTACATGATGCCTTACCTTCAAAGAACATAATCCACTCTATCAAGGGTATAACTTCGTGTTCTGAGAAACAAATTAGTAGACATTTTAGTGACGACACCTTAAATTCATTTATGAATTAGAATATCGATGGTCAAATTGATGGAGAACGTTCCCACCCTCTTTGAGTCTCGAGCGGCTAGGTCAATAGCTTCGCCTGTCCTGTGATTTCGAGAGCTAAAGCAGGAATTCCGGGTGTCAATACGCTGTACACTATAGGCAGTCGATATCATAGTTCACCGTGGGAGTATGAAAGTAGTGCCTCAATCCGCATGAGAGCGGAAGGAGAGAGGAAGTCAAACGTTTTACTGAAAGCCTTTCACTCCGAGAGCCTAACGCGACGTATCGAGAGTATGACATGGTGTTCAGAGGATGGAATCAGTATCCATTTTAGTAACGGTCACCATAAGTTCATGTACGAATTAGAAGGTCGAGTTTCAAACGGTTTATGATCGTGACCACCTTCTTTGTGACTCGAACAGCTAACCAGTAGCATCACCTGTCCCGTGATTCTGGGTGGCAGCCCGGGAGAACCGAGAGCAAGTCCGCTGAAGGGTATTGGCAATTGGCATCTTAATTCACGGTTTGAATATTAAAGTAGACCGTCAATCTTTTCGACAACGTTTCAAACTGTACAGAGTGAAACGTTATATCGAACAACTTATCTTTCTAGAACCAACACCGAACTAGGGATCGCCTATCTTAGTGTTGAAGAAAACAGATTACGAGATATTTTAGAAGACGGTCAACATAATTGCATATACGAATAGCAAATTCCGGAGTCAATGCGTTCGAGAACGATACCATCTTCTTTAAGAACCAAGAGGCTAAGTCATTGGTTTCACATATGTTGATATCCATTGGTCATGCCAGCCATTCCGGGAATCAATCCATTGTGCAGTATTACCAGTGGACATCTTAATTCACGGTGCAAATATTGATGTCGAGAGTGAAACCATTGGTGAACGCTAGCACTTGCTATGTAGTTGAAGCTTACACTGAATATCTTCCCTTCCGAGAAACAACGTCCGCCCTAGCGAGAGTAGAATATCGTGCACAGAGGAACAAATTTGTATGCGTTTTAGTGACAGTCATCTTAATTTCATGTATAAAACAGACGATCGATTGTCAAATGGTTGGAGAATGTTTCCGCCTTCTTTAATGATCAAGCGGCTAAGTCAATAGCTCCAACTATCCCGTGATTCCGAGAGACTGGCCAGCTATTCTGGGAGTAAATCCGTTCAATAGTTTGACCATAGACACCTTAATTCCCGATTTGGATATTAAAATTTAGCTTCAAGCCGTTTGTGAACGTTATCCATTGTTGGAAAGTCAAACGTTTTACCGAAGGCCGTACCATGCGCGAACATCACACGCTTCATTGAGAGTATAACTTCGTGTTCAGAGGATTATATTTGTATACATTTCAGTGACGGGAACCATAATTTCATGTATGAATTTGAAGACCAGCTGTAATACCGTTTGAGAACGTCACGAACTTCGCGTATCCTGTTATTCCAATAGTCAAACCAGGTATTCCGGAAGTATGTCCGCAGATGAGATTTTGCAATTTACACCTTAATTCACGGCTTGAAAATTAAAGTAGAGCGTGAAAGCGTTATAGAGCGATGCCAGATGGAATAAAGTCAAACACTCTACCGCGAGCCATACCTTCCATGAAGCTAACCCGCTGTATGGAGAGTATATCTTCGTGTTCAAAGGAAGTAAGTTGGTATGTACTTTAGTGTCGGGGACCATAATATCATGAGTGAATTGGAAGACCCACGATCAAAGATTACGAGAACGTAATCACCTTCCTTGCGATTCGAACAACTAAAACAATATCCTCTATAGCTTCTCATATCCTGTGATTCCAAGATTCAGCCGAAGTATTTATCGTGTAAATCCGCTGTAGAGTATTGGCAATAGACACCTCAATTCACGATATGGAAATCAAAGTAGAGAGTCAATCCGTTTGAGATCACTGCCAACTGGTATAACGTCATACTCTTCTTCGCATACCTTACCTACCGAGAACATAAGGTGCAGTATCGTGGGTATAATATCCTGTTCAGAGAAACAAATGAGTATACATTTTAGTGACGGCATCTTAAATTCATGTATGAATTAGTATATAGATGATCAAATCGTTCGTGAACGTTACCACCCTCCTTAAGAGTAGGACAGCTAGTTCTATAGCTTCCCCAATCGTGCGATTCTGAAAGTCAATCTTGGTAATCTGGGACTAAATCGGCTGAACAGTATGGGCAATAGACATACAATTTCACGGTATATATACTACAGTGCAGAGTCAAACCGTTCCTGGACGATAGTTATTGGTATAGAACGAATAGGTAATGTTCTATGACGGCTTGTCGGCCTGATTTAATATTCTAACCATGTATAGAGGTGTCTATTGCCAATAGTTTTCAGCGGGCTTATTCCCGGAATATCAGGCTTGACGCTCTGAGTCACCGGATTGGTGAAGCTATTGACTTAGCAGTTCGACTCCCAAGGAAAGTGGTAATGTACGCGAACGGTTTGACACCAAATTTTGTAATTCATAAATGAAATTAAGGTGCCCGGCGCTGAAATGAGAACTGATTTCTTTCTCCCAACACGAAGTTATACACTCTATGTAGCGGATTAGGTTCATGGAGGGTAAGGTCTTAACTAAAACTTTTGACATTATAGCAATAGATAACGTTCTACAAGGGATAGGATCTGGACGTTAATATTCATACCGCGAATTAAGGTATCAATTGCCAATAGTGTACAGTTTGTTGACTCTCGGAATGCCTGTTTTGTTCTTCAGAATTACAGGACAGGTGAAACTACTGACTCACCCGTTCGACTTTCAAAGAAGGCTGTAACGTTCTGGAACGGTTTGACTCTCGATCTTCTATTTCATTCATGAAATTGCGGTGCCCGAAACTAAAATGTATACTCATTTGCTCCTCTACAAACCTTGTTATACTCTAGATGCGGTGCGTCATATTCACGACAGGTAAGGCGTTGCGAAACAGTTGGACACTATAACAGTAGGTGATGTTCTACAAAAATTTAACCCTCTTCTTTAATATTCATACCGCGAAGGAGCCTGTCCATTGGCTATACGGCACTGCGGATTGACTTCCGGAATACCTGGCCTGACCCTCGCAACCGCATGATAGTTGTAGCCTCTGACTGAGCCGCTCGACTTTCGTAGAAGGTGACAACGTTCCAGAATGGATTGACCAACGATATTCGAGTTCAGACATGAAACTAAGGTTCCCGTCATTAAAATGTATACTAAATTGTTTCGAAGTTATACTCTCGATACGGCGGGTTAGATTCACGGGCGGTAATGCTTTCGGTACAATGTTTGACTTTGTAGGATTTGGTGACGTTCTCAAACGGTATGACACTCCACTTTAGAATTCATACAGCGAATTAAGGTCTCTATTGCCCATAATGCTCAGCGGATTTACTCCCGGAATACCTGGTTTGCCTCACCGAATCAGAGGATGGGAGAAGCAACTGAGTTAGCTGCTCGAATATCGATGAAGGTGGTAACGGTCTCGAACTGATGTAGTCTCGATCTTCTAATTCCTACATGACGTTAAGGGGCCCGTCACTGAAATGTATACCAATTCTTTTTCTAACTCATTTTCCGAACACGAATGAATACTCTCAATGAAGCCGGTGGGGTTCGATAGAGGTAAGCCCTTCAATAAACGATTGACTATATGCCAATTGGTAACGCTTTCAAATGGTTTGACGCACTTCTTTGGTGTTCAAACTGCGAACTACGGTGTCTGTTTCCAAAACTGTTCAGCGGATTTCCGCTGGGAGTACCTGGACTGGCTGTTGGAGTAACTGGAAAGGTGTAGCTATTGACCTAGTAGTTCGGTTCACGAAGAAGGTGGTACCGTTGCGAAAGGTTTGACGCACGCTTTTCTAATTCGAACTTGAAATTAATGCGCACGTCCCTAAAATGTATACTAATTTGTTTTCTTGGACTCGAAATTATTGTCCCGATGCAGCGTATTACATTCTCGGAAGGTAACGCCGTCGGTAAAAGGAGTGTCTCTATACCAATAAGTATCGTTCATCAACGGTTTGGATCTGCAGTATGGTATATTTACAGTGAAATAGGGTGTCTATTATGAACACTGTACAATGAATTTACTCCTGGAATACCAGCCCAGGCCATCGGAATCACAGGATATGTGGAGCTATTGACATATCTGTTCGACCCTCAAAGAGAGAGTAAACGTTCTCGAATGTTCTGGCCATCTATCTTCTGATTCATACATGAACTTAAGAGCCCCGTCGCTGAAATGAATACAAATTACATCCTGCGAACACGAACGTATACTCTCGATGATGCCGGTGGTGTTCGCGTGAGGTAAAGCCACCGATAAAACGTTTGACTTTACAGAAGTTGATAACGCTCTGGAACGCTTTGACGATCTACATTAATATTCAATCCGTGAATTTCGAAATCTAATGCCAATACTGTACAGCGGATTTACTCCCGAAATGAGTGGTGTGACTCTCGGAATCACATGATACGTCAAGGTATTGCCTTAGCTATGCGACTCTCCAAGAAGGTGGTAACGTTATCCACTCAATTAACACTCGATCATCTAATTCATAAGTAAAATTAAGGTACTTGTCACGAATATGTATACTTCTTTGCTTCTCTGATCACCAAACTATTCTCTCAATACTGCAGCTTATGTTCTCGGAAGAGTAAAGTATCCGGTAAGGCGTATGACGATGTTCCAATTGGTAACGTTCTCTAACGGCATGACGCTCCACTAAGATATACAACCTGTGAATTAAGGTATCCATTGCTAATAGTTTTCAGCGGATGTACTTCTGAGATACCTGGTATTGCTTTCGGATTGACAGGATAGGTGAGGCTATTGTCATACATGTGCGACTCTCAAAGAAGGTGGTTACATTCTGGCGCGGTTTGCATCGCGACTTCTCATTCATACATGAAATTAAGGGCCCCGTCTCTAATTTGAATACCAATTTGTTTCACTGAACACGAAGAATGACACTCGCTGCTGCCGACTATATTCCTTGAAGGTAAGGTAATCTGTAAAAAGAGTGACATTGTACCTACTTGTAATGTTGACCGACGGTTTGACTGTTTACCGCAATGTTCGTAGCTTCAAATAAGGTGTCCACTGCCAATACTGCAACCCGAAAGTTTCTCCTGGAATACCAGGTTTGACTCCACGGATTCACAGGATAGCAGAAGCTGTTGACTTAGTCGGTCTAATCTCAAAGAATGATGTAACATTCTCGAACGGTTTGACGCTCGAGCATCTTATTCATAATTTAAATTAAGTTGCCGTACACTAAAACGAATAATAATTCGTCCCTCTGAGCACGGTGTTATATTCTGGATACAGCTGGATAGTTTCTTGGAGGGCAAGGCATTCCGTAAGACGTTTGTCCCTACACCAGTACGCAATGATTTACAACGGTTTAACGCTCTACTGTAATATACAAACCGTGAGAAAAGGTGCCCATTGCCAAAACTCTTCAGCGTATTTTTACTCTGGGATTACCTGGTTTGGATTTCGGAAATAATGGATCGGTGTTACTACTGACATATGCGTTCGACTATGAAAGTTGGCGGTAACATTCTCGACCGGTTTGACCATCGATGTTCTAATCAATACATGAAGTCAACGAGCCCGTTGTTTGAGAACGTTTCCAGTTGCTATAAAGTCAAACGTTTTACCGAATGATCTACCGCCAGCGAATGTAACCCGCCGTATTGAGAGTATAGCTACGTGATTAGGGATACACATTAGTATGCAATTTACTGACCTCATCTTTAATTAATTTATGAATTAGAAGATCGAGTGCCAAACTCTACCATATCGTTGCCACCTTCTTTTAGAGTCGAAAAGCTAAGTCTATAGCTTTACATATTTTGTGACTCCGAGATCCAAATCTGCAATTCCAGACGTAAATCCGCTGACGAGTATTGACTTTGTCGCCTTAGTTAACGTTTTCAATATTAAGTAGAGCGTCAAACCTTTGTAGAACGTTACATATTGGAATACTGCCCAAACCTTCACAGAGGGCCTGACGTTCGGAGAACATATCCCGCTGTATCAAGAATATAACTTCGTGTCCAGAGAGGCAAATTAGAATACATTTTAGTGAGGTGCACCTTAATGTCAGGTATGAATAATGAAGTCGAATACAAAATCTTTCAACAACTTTGCCAAGTTTTTTGCTAGTCCCGTAGCTAAGGCAGCAACTTCCCGTATCCTTCGATTCCGAGAACCGCACAAGTTATTCCGGGAGTAAACGTACTGAAGAGTATTGGCTACAGGCACCGTATTTCACGGTATCAATAGTAAAATCGAGAGTCAATCCGTCGGAGAATATTATAAATTGATGCAATGTCATTCCATTTTCCGAATACATTACCGTTCGAGAACGTATCCCGCTGTAGCGAGTGCCTAGCTGAGTGTTCACGGAAACAAATAAGTAGTAGTTTCAGCAGACGGACACCTCAGTTTCACGTATGAATGTCAAAATCGAGAGTCAACTGTTCCAGCACGCTCATATCCTGTGATTCTGAGTGTCAAGCCAGGTATTCCAGGAGCAAATCATCTGAACAGCGTTTGAAATAAACGTGCTCAATCAAGCGGCATGAATATTAATGTAGACAGTTAAGCCGTCTGTGAACATTTGCAATTTGAATATGGTCAATATTGTTACAGATGTCCTTACTGTCCGAGAACCTATCTTGCTGTATTGACAGTATAGCTTCTGCTTCGAGAAGCAAATTAGTTTTCATTATAGTGACGGGAAACATAATTTCATGTATGGATTAGAAGATAGATGTGTCAAACCGTTCGAGAAAGTTAGAATCGTCTTCGAGTGACGAGCGGCTAAGTTGATAGCATCGCCCGTTCCAGGATTCCAAGAGTCAAGTGAGTTATTCCGGGAGGAAGTCCGATGAACAGTATTGACAATAAACGCCATAATTCAAGGTTTGAATATTAAAGTACGTTACGTGCACGTTACCAATTTCTATAATGTGAAACGTTTTACCGAATACATTACCCCCCGAAAAAATAACCCGCTGGTTCGAGAATTCAACTTCGTGTTCATAAAAAGAAGTCTATCTTCATTTCTGTGACGGGTGCCTTAATTTCATGTATGAATTAGATGATCGAGGGTCAAACCTATCGAGATCGTTACAACAACAGCTTATCAACAGCTTTATGTATCCTCTAATTCCGAGCATCAAATGAGGACTTCCCGGAGTAAGTCCGCTGAACTGTATAGGCAATAGAAACCTCAATTCACGGTGTGAATACTAAAGTAAAGAGTTGAACCGTCGGCGAACATTACCAATTCGTATTAAGTCAATCCTTTGACCGAATACGCTACCTTCCGAGAACATAACCCTCTGTGTCGTGTGCCTTGGTTATTATTCACAGAATCAAATTGGTCGTCAAACGAGTAAACAGGCTCCACATTCTAATGAATAAATATCAAAATCCAGAGAAAGTCAGTTTCAGAACGATACCACCTTGATTCAGAGTCGAACGGTTAAGTCAATTGCAGCACATATCGTGTGGTTCCGAGAGTCATACTAGGTATTCTGGACGAAAATCTGCTGCGCACTATTGACATAATACAGCCTATTTCACGGTAAAAATATTACACTTCAGATTCAAACGGCTGTGGATCGTTACGGATTGGTACAGAATAAAATTTCCGCCGAATACCTTGCCATCCGGGAATGTAACTCGCTGTAGCGTGAGTAAAACTTCTCGGCCAGAGAAGCCATGTAGTATCCATTTTAGCGACGGGCACCTTAATACTACGCATGAATTGGAAGATCGAAGGTCATACCGTTCGAGAAAGCTACGCCTTCTGTGAGAGACGAGCGGCAAAGTCATTGCTCCACCTATCTTCTGATTCCGAGAGTCAACCCTGGCATATAACGAGTAAATCCGCCGAAGCGAATTGGCAATAGACCTTAACTCGCGAAATGAATATTAAAGCATGCCGTCAACCAGTTGTAGATCGGTACGCACTGCAATAGATGCAATCATTTTAACGAAAGCCTTACCTTACGAGAAGCTATCCCGCGCTACCGAGAGAATAACTTCGTGTTCGGGGGAAGATTTTCGTATAAATTTTACTGACTGGCACATTAATTTCATGATAGAATTGGAAATCGTGTGTCAAACAGTTCCAGAACGTTATGAGCATCATAGAGAATCGCACAGCTCTATCAATAACTTCACCTATCCTCTGATTCCGAGGGTCAAACCAGGTATTCCTGGCGAAAATCAGCTTTGCAGTATTAGCATCATACACCCTACTTCACGGTATAAATATTGAACTCCAGTGTCAAACCCTTTTGGATCGAAAAGAATTGGTACAGTGTCATACTTTTGCCGAATACCTTGCCTTCCGAAAATCTGACTTGCTGTTGGGAATATTTTGCTTAGTGTTCACAGAAACAAATTTGTCGACACTTTATCAGACGGGCACCTTATTATCATTCTTGAATATTAAAATCGAGTACCGAACGGTTAGAGAGCATTACCACCTGCTTCGAGAATCGAGCAGCTATGGCGATACCTACATCTATCCTATGATTCTGAGAGTCAAATCAGGTGTTCCGCGAGTGATTCTTCTATTCGGTATCGTCACTACGCACCCTATATCACGGTATAAATATTACAGTACACAGACTAACCGTTGTAGCACGTTATTTATTGGTACAGTTTCAAACATTTCACAGAAGGCCTTACCTTCGAGAAGCTAACCGGCTGTTTTGAGAGTAGGACTTCGTGGTCAGTGTTGCGAAATAGTTCAAATTCTAGTGACGGCAAATTAATTTCATCCATGGATCAGAAGATCGAGAGTCAATCCGTTCAGGAACCTGACCACTGTCTATGAGATTCGTACGGCTATGTCAGTAGCCTCACTTATTCTGCGATTCCGAATACCAAACCAGATATTCCGGGACTCAATCCACAGTTCAGTATAGCCGATGGACATGTTAGTTCACCGTATGAATATTAAAGTAGGGCATCCAACCTTAGTAGAACGTTACATATTGGTATAGTGTCAAACCCATACAGAGGGCCTTAACTTCCTAAACCCTAACCCGGCGTAGAGGGAGTCTTGCTTAGTGATCATGGAAACAAATCAGTAGACATTTTAGACGAAACACGCCTTATTTTTAAGTATGAATAGCAAAACCGAGAGTTGAACCGCTGGAGAACGTTACTACCTTCTTCGAGAGTCGAACTGATGAGTCAATAGCATCACACATAATGTGATTCCATAAGTCACACGAGGTATGCCGGGTGCAAATCCGCGGAACAGTTTTGGCCCAAGACACATTAATTCACGGTTTTCGTATTAAAATTTATCTTCCAACCGTTTGTGAACGTTATCTACTTTTGTAAAGTCAAACGTTTGCCCGAAGTAGTTACCTTCCGTGAACATCTCCCTCTTCATCCAAAGTATTACTGCGTGTTCAGAGAATGAAATTAGTATTCATTTGAGTGACGGTCACCTTACCGTCATGTATGAATGAGAAGTTCGTGAGTCCAGGAGTTCGAGAACTTTACCGCCCTCTTTGATGTACGAACGGCTAAGTCAACAACTTTACCTATCCGCCGATTCCGAGAGTGATATCAGGTAATACGGCAATAAATCCGCTGACAGGTATTGGCAATAGACGCCTTAATTAACCGTTTGAATATTAAGGTAGGACCACAAATCATTTGAGAACGTTTCCAGTTGGTAAAATGTCAAACGTTTTATAGATAACCAAACGGTTCGTAGGCATAACGCGCTGTATTGAGAGCAAAACAAGGTTTACAGAGGAACAAATGAGAATCCATATTATTTTGGGACACATTAACTTCACGAAAGATATTGAAGATCGATAATCAAATTGATCGAGATCGTTAACACCTCCTGTGAGAGATGAATGACAAAGTAAAAACTTCACCTATCCTGTCATTCCATGAGTAAAACCAAGAATTCCGGAGGTACATCTGCTGAACTGTATTGGCAACAGACACTTCAATTTACGGTTCGAATATTAAAGTATAGCGTGAAACTGTTTGAGTGCGATGCCAATTTGAATGAAGTCAAACGCTTTACAGGAGACCTTACACGCTGAAAGCTTAACCCGTTGCACCGTATAACTTGGTGGTCAGAAAATTAAATTAGTATTAATTACAGTGATGGGAAACTTATCCTTGTGTTTCAATTAGATGATCGAGGATCAAGATGATTGAGAACATTACAAACTTCTGTGAGAGACGAAGGACTAAGTCAGTAGCTTCACTTGTCCTGTGCTCGCGAGAGTCAGACCAGGTATTCCGGGAGTACATCAGCTCATGAGTATTGGACACACATACCGTAATTGACGGTGTAAATGTTAAGGTACTGAGTCAAAACGCCGGAGGCAATATAACTAAAAATAAAGAAATACTTTTTACAGAACACCTTGCCATCCGGGTACACGATGTAGCGAGTTTCTAGCTTAGTGCTCACGGAAAACAATGAGGAGACATTTCAGCAGAATGGCACCTCAGTTTCACGTATGGATAGCAAAATCGAGAGTCAAACTCTTCGAGATCGTTGGTATCTTTTTTGTGAGTAGTACTAATAAGTCAGTAGCTTCACCTACCCTCTTATTCCGAAGGGCGGACCAGGAATTCCGAGTCTCTATCCGCAGTAGAGTATTGGGAATAGACACCTTAATTGAATGTACAAATGTTAAAGTACAAAGTCACACCGTTGTAGAGCGTTACCTACTGGTATAGAGTCAAACCGTTTACTGAATACCTTACGTTCCGGGAAGATAATCCGCTGTATCGACAGTATATCATCGTGATCGGGGATACAAATTAGTATAAATTTTAATGACGTGCATATAAATATTATGTATGGAATGGAAGGTCGAGTGCCAAACCATTCTCGAACGTTACCACCTTCTTTGAGAGACGTACGGCTGAGTCTGTAGCTTCACCAATCCTGTGATTCCTAGAGTCAAACGAGGTAATCCTGAAGAAAATCCGCCTAACAGTATTGACATAGGACAACTTAACTCATGGTACGAACATTACGGTAGATAGTCAAACCGTCAGTGACTACTACAGGTTGGTAAAAAGTCTTTCATTCTACAGAATACCTTACCATCCAAGAATATAATTGGCAGCAGGATGTGTCTTGCTTCGTGTTGAGAGTAACATGTTAGTATTCATTTCGCTGACGGGAACCTTAATTCTATGTATGAACAAAAAAATGTGAGTCAAACTCTTCGAGACGGATGCAACCATCTTTCAGAGTCCAACGGCTAAGTCAGTACATTCACCAATCCTGTTAGTCCGACAGTCAAACCAGGTATTCCGGGAGACACTAGAGAGTGCAGAATTACCAATGGACACTTTTATTCATGGTATGAATATTAAAGTAGAGCGTCAACGCTGTTTAGAACGTTACCTATTGGTACAGTGTCAAACATTTTAACGAAGGCTTTACCTTCCGCGAGCCGAACCCGCTATATCGAGTGTTTAACTTCGTGTTCAGAGATTGAAATTAGTGTTCATTACTGTGTCGGGCACCGTATCTTCATGTATGAATTAGAAAATCAAGTGTCAAACAGTTTCAGAGCGTTACCACCGCCATGGAGAATCGAACGGCTAAGTCAATAGCTTCACCAATCCTGCGATTCCGAGAGTCAGATCAGGTATTCGGGGAGTAAGTAGGCTGAAGAGGAATGGTAATGGACACCTTAAATCATGTTTTCAATATTAAATATGGAGCGTCAATCCGTTCGAGGACTTTATCAAGTGCTATAAAGTCAAATGCTTTACCGAAGGCCTCACCTACCGCGAACCTCACCGGCATCATCGAATGTATAATTTCGAGTTCAGAGATAAGAAATAGTATTCAGTTCAATGGCGGGCTCCTTAACTTCGTGTATGAATTAGAAGGTCGCTGGTCAAACATCTAGTGATCGTAACCACCATCTTTCAGAGTCGATCGTCTAGGTCAATAGATTCACATATACTGTGGTTCCGAGGGACAAACCTGGTATTCCGGGATAAAATTCGCTGTACAGTATTGGCACTAGACACCACAATTTACAGTATGAATAGTAATATAGAAATTCGAGCCATCGTAGAACGGTACCTACTAGCATATGGTTAAACATTTTACCGGATAACTTCCCCTCCGAGCACATAACACGCTGCAGCATTGTCTTGCTTAGTGCTTAAGGAAACAAAGTTGTAGACACCTTTGCAGGCGGATACCTTAGGTGCCTGTATCAATAGGGAGATGGAAGGTCACATCGAACGAGAATTTTACCACGTCCCGAGAGATGAACGGTTAGAGTAATAGATTCACTTATCCTGTGATTCCGAGGGTCGAACCAGGTATTCCGGGAGTAAATCCGCTGAAAAGTTTAGGCATAGGCACATTTGTTTACGGTTTGAATATAAAAATAGAGCGTCACACCATTTGAGAATATTACCTATTGCTATAAACTCATACGCTTTACCGAAAACCTTACCCTTTGAAATCCTAGGCCTATCTATCGGGAGTATTGCGGCATGATCAGAGGAACGAATTAGCATACGTTTTTGTGACGGTCGCCTTCATTTGAGGTATAAAACATAAGATAGGGTGTCAAACCGCTCCAGAACGTTGCCCCCCCTCTGAGTGAAACGAACAGCTAAGTTAATAGCTTCACTCATCCAACGATTCCGAGAGCCAAACCAGGTATTCCGGGAGTGAATCCGATGAACACTATTGGTAATGCACACCTTAATTCACGGTTTGCATATTAAAATAATCGTGAAACTGTTTGAGAATATTACCTATTGCTATAAAGTCAAACGCTTCACGGAAGGCAATACCGTCCTGGAAAATGACTGGCTCTATCAAGGGCATAACTTGGTGTTCAGAGAATGAAATTAGTATTTATGTCAGTGACGACACCATAAATTCGTGCATGAATTAGAAGATCGAGTGTCACTCCGTTGGAGAACGATACCACCATGTGTGAGAGACGGACTGCTGTGTCAATACCTTCACCAACCCTGTGATTCGTAGAGTCAAGCCAGGTATTCTTGGCGTAAGACCGTTAAAAAGTATTAGCAGTAGGCTCTGTAATTCCGGGTATGAATATTAATGTGACTCTAACCGTGTCAGAATATTACCAATAGGTATATAGTCATTCCTCTTACCCAATACATTACCCTTCGAGAAGCTAACCTGCTGTATCGAGAGTATAACTGCGTGTTCAGAGGATCAAATTAATAAACATCTTAGTGACTGGGACCTAAATTACAATATGAATGAGAAGATTGAGGGTCAAACCGACCGAGATAGTTGCCACATACTTTGTGATTCGAACCGATAAGTCAATAGCTTCACCCATTCTGTGGTTTGGAGAGTCACAGTAGGTACACCAGGAGTATATCCGCTGAAGAGTATTGACAATAGACACCTTTATTCTCGGTTTTAATGTTAAAGTAGTTCCGTAATCAATTTGAGAACGTTAACAATTGCTATTGGGTCTGTCATTCTAGAATAGGATGTACCTTCCGCGAACATCAGCCGCCCCTTCGAGAGTCTATCTTCATGCTCGGAGATATAAATTGGTATTGATTTCAGTGGCGGACACCATAACGTCAAGAATGAACTAGAAGATGGAGGGTCAAATCGCTCGAGATCGGTAGCACCTTCTTTGTGAGTCGAACGGCAGAGTCAATAGCTTCACCTGTAGATGTGTTTCCAAGACTCAAGCCATGTACTGCAGGAGTGAATCCGCTGAACAGCGTTGGAAATGGACACCTTGTTTCCTGGTTTGAATAATAGAGTAGAGAATCAATCCGATGGGGAACATAACGGATTGGTATACAGTCATACTTTATCAGAATACCTCACCTTCGTAGAACCTGACACGCTGTAGCGAGTATCGTGCATAGTGCTCACGGAAACAAATCAGTAGATATATAGCAGAAGCACATCATATTTTCATGTAAAAATAGCAAAATCGAGGGTCGAATCGTTGTTGAACGACCCTACCTTCCTTGAGAGCCAAACAGCTGAGACAATAGCTTCACCTAACCAGATATTCTGATAGTCATAACACGTATTCCATGAGTCAATCCGCTGTACACTATTGGCAATGGATACACTAATTCACGGTATGATTATTACAGTAGGGCGTCAAACTGTTTGTGATCGTAACCAATTGGTGTAAAGTTGAAAGTTTTACCGAAGACCTTATCCTCCGAAAAACTAACCCGCGTTATCAAGAGGATAACTTCGTGTTCTAAGAAAGAAACTAGTACTCATCTCAGTCATCGGCACCTCATCTCCAATTATAAATTAGAAGATCGATGGTGAAACCGTTCGAGAAAGCTACCACCCGCTTTGATAGCCGAACGGATACGTCAGTAGCTCCATCTATCCGGTGATTTTGTGAGTCATACCACGTAATCCGAGAGTATGTGAGCTGAAGACTATTGGCAATTGACACCTTAATTAACATTTTGAATATTAAAGCAGGCCGTCAGGCCGTTGTAGCCCATTTCATATAGGTGAAGGGTCAATCACCTTGCAGAATGCCTTGCCCTCAGGGAAACAAACACGATGTATCGGGAGTATTACACCGTGTTCCGTGGTACGAACTAGTATACCTTTACTCACGAGCACCCTAATTTCATTCATAAATTAGGAGATCGAGAGTCATACTGTTTGAGATCGTTACCACCATCCTTGAGAGGTGAACGGCTATGTCAATATCATCACCTATGCTCTGATTCAGAAGGTCGATTCCGGTATTCCAGGAGTAAATGCGCAGTACAGTATTGGCAATATACACCTTAATTCACGGTTTGTATATTAAAGCAGGCCGTCCAGCCGTTGTAGAACATTTCGTATTCGTGTAGGGTCAAACTTCAGACAAAATGCCTCACCCTCCGGAAAAATGTCCCGCTGGATTTGAGAGTATAACACCGTGGTCAGAGGTACAAGTTAGTGGACATTTTAGTTACGGGAACGTTAATTTCTTCTTTGAATTAGAAGATCGGGAGGCGGACTGATCCAGAACGTTACCAGCTTCTTTGATAGTCGAACGGCAAGGTCAGTAGCTTCATATATATTCTCATTCCGACAGACAAACCAGTCTTTCCGGTAGTAAATCCGCTGTAGATTATTTTGATCATACATCCTATTTCGTGACATAAGTATTAAAGTACAGTGTCACTCAGTTGCGCAACGATACATATTGCTATAGTGTAAATATTCTACCGAAGGCATTAGCATCCGAGAAGCTGACTCGCTGCGTCGATTGTGTTGATTAGTTTACACGTGATCAAATTAGTAGTCATTTTAGCAGACGGGCGCATTATATTCATGCATATACAGGAATATCGACGAAAAACCGTGCGAGAACTTTGCCACCTTCAATGACATTCGAACGACTACTTTAACAGCTTCAGATATCCTGCTATTCCGCGAGTCAAACCAGTCATTCCAGGAGTAAAGCCTCTGAACAGCATTAGCCATAGGGACCTTAATTCACGGTATGAGTATTATAATAGAGAGTCCAACCGTCTCGAAATATTATGAATTCGTATAGAGTAAACATTTTACGGTAGGCGTTACCTTCCGAGAACCAGACTCGCTGTATTAGGAGTATAACGTCGTGTTCAAGGATGCAAGTTAGTATACATTTTAGTGACGGAAGCCATAACTTCATGTACGAATGAGAAGATCGAGGAACAAGTCGGACAATAACATTGCCACCTTCTGCTAAGTCAGTAGCTGCACCTATCCAATGATTCGGAGCGCCCGACCATGTATTGCTGGAGTAAATCCGCTAAACAGTATTGCCAAAAGACACATTAATTCACGGTTTGAATAAAAATGTATAGCGTCAAGCCTTTTGAGATCGTTGCCAATTGATATAAGGTCAAACACTTTAACGATGGCCTTACCTTAGGAGAAGCAAACTCGCCGCTTCTAGGGTACAACTTCGTGTTCCGAGAAAGAAATTTTCTTCATTTCAGTGACGACACAATAAATTCATGCATGAATTAGAAGATCGAGGGTGAAACCGCTCGAGAACGTTGCCACCTTCTCTAAGGGAAGAAGGGCTAAGTCAATATATTCGCCTATCCTGTGATACCGAGAGTCAAACCAGGAATTCCGTGATTCTATCCGCAGTACAGTATTGGCAAGAGACACATTAATTTGCGGTATAAATGGTGATATAGAGAATCGAACCGTCGTAGAACGTTACCTACTTGTATAGTGTCAAACATGTTACCGAATACCTCACCTTCTGAGAATCTTACCCGCTGTACACATTGTCTTACTCATTGTTCACGGAAACAATTTTGTAAACATTATTGACGAAGCACAAATTATTTTCACGTATGAGCAGAATTATCGAGAGTCCAGCTTTTCGAGAAGGAACCCATTTCTCTTTGTGGATCGAACGGCTAAGTCAATAGCGTCACGTATCCTATTATTCCAATAGTCAAACCATGTATTCCGCGGGTAAATCCACTGATGAGCATTGGCATCGGACACCCTTTTCATGGTGTAAATATTAATGTCCAAGGGCCAACCTTTGTAGGACGTTTGTATTGATAGAGAGCCAAACTATATAGCATAGGTCATACTCTCCGAGAAGCAAGCCCGCTGTGTCAACAGTACATTTTCGTGTGCAGAGGAGCAAATTGGTATGCATTTTAGTGACTGGCATATTAATTTCATGTATCAATTAGAATATCGACGGCCAAACCTTGCAGGATCGGTACTACAGTCGTTGAGAATCGACCGTCTGAGTTAATAGCTTCACGAATACTATGTCTCCGAGAGTCAGTTCAGGTATTCCGCGAGTAAATTAAATGGGCAGTATTGGCAATACATACCATAATTCACGGTATGAACATGAAAGTGGAGAGACAAACCATCGGAGGATATTACCATTTCGAAGTCAGTCATTCATCTTGCCGAATACCATAACTTCCGAGAAACAAACAAGCCGTAACGAGTGTCTTCTTTATTGTTCATGGAAACAAATTAGAAGACATACTAGCAGATGGACACCACATTTCCATGAATGGATATCATAATGGAGAGCCAAACCATTTGTGAACGTTACCACCATTTTTCAGATTCGAACGGATAAGTCAATAGCTTCACCTGTCCTGTGATTCTGAAGTTAAGCAAGACATTCCGTGAGTAAATGCGCTATACAGAATTGTCAATAGACACACAAATTCACGGTCTGAATATTGAAGTCGGCAGGGGATCCGTTGTAGAACATTACGTATTGGTTTAGGGTCAAACTCCCTACGGAATGCCTTACCCTCCGAAAAACAAACCCGCTGTACCGTACGCATAACACCGTTTGCAGAGGTACAATCTAGTTCACATGCTAGTGACGAGCATCTCAATTTCATGCATGAATTAGACGATAGAGTGTCGCACCGTTCGAGAATGGAAATAACTTCCTACATAGTCGTACAGCTACGTCTATAGGTTCTTCTATCCTGCGATTCCGTCAAACCACGTATTTCTAGAGAGCGTGCGATGAACAGCATTGTAATTTGACACATTAACTCACGTTTTTTATATTACTGTAGGGCGTCAAACCATTTGAGACTGTTACCAAATTGTATAAAGTCAATCGTTTTACCGAATGCCATGCCGCCCGAAAAAGTATCGCGTCGTATCGAGAGTATCGTTACATGTTTAGGGATGTACATTCGTGTACAATTTAGTGACCTCACCTTAAATTCGTGTATGAATTAGAAGATCAACGGTCAAACCCTTCGAGATCGTAAGCAACTGCATTAGGAGTCGAACGGATATGTCTTTAGCTTAACCAACCTTTGGCTCCCGAGAGTCAAACCAGGCATTCCAAAAGTACAACCGCTGAAAAGTATTGGCAACAGACACATTAATTCAAAGTTAGAATATTATAGTCACACGTCAAACCATTGCAGAATGTTACCTATTCGTCTAGAGTCAATCCATTTGCCGAACGTCTATCCTTGCTAGAACCTAACCCGCCGTAGCGAGTGCCAAGCATAATGTTTATAGAAACAAGTTAGTAGACACAATTGAAGCCGCACACCTTATTTCCATGTATTAATAGCAAAATCGATAGTCAGATCTATCCAGAACGTTACCATCTTCTTCTGTAGCCGCACAGCTACTTCAATAGCTTCACCGATCCAGTGATTCCAATTGTCAAACCAGGTACTCCGGTAGTAAATCCGCTGTACTGTATAGGCAAATGTCACCAAAATTCTAGGCATGAGTGTTATAGTAGGCAGTTAAATCATCGGTGAACGATACGTATTGGTATAAACTCAAACACTTTACACAAAGCCTTACCATTGGTGCAGCTGACGCCCGGAATGGGGAGTATAAACTTCGCGCCCAGTGAAGCAAATTGTTATAAACATTAGTGACGGGCACCTTCATTTCGTGTACGATTTAGAGGATTGATGGTCAAAACTTTCGGGAACGTTATCACTATCTATGGGTATCGAAGAGCAACGTCAGTGGCTTCACCCATCCTGTGATTCCGAGAGACAAACCAGGTAATCCGGACGAAAATCCTGTGAACAGTTTTAGCAACAGACGTCTGAATTCACGGTTTCAACATAAAGGTAGTGTATAAAACCGTTTGAGGGCGTTACCAATTGGTATAAAGTCAATAGTTTATTGCAGGCCATATCCTCCGCGGACCTCACCGGCTTCGTCGAGAGTATAAGTTCGTGTTCACTAAAAAACATTTAGTATTCATTTCAGTGACGTGTACCTTAACTTCACGTACAAATTAGAAGATCGGGTGGCGCGCTGCTCCCGATTGTTACTACCTTCTGTGCAAGACAAACGGCTAAGTCAAAAGTTTCACATATACTGCGATTCCGAGAGTCAAACCAGGTATTCCGGCAGGAAACCCGCTGAACAGTATTGGCAATAGGCACCTTAGTTCAAGGTTTGAATTATAAAGTCGAGAGTGAAACCGTGGAACGACGTTACGTATTTGTATAGATTTAAACTTTTTACCGAAAGCTATACCTTCGGTGAAGATAGCCCGCTGTATCGAGAGTATACCATCGTGTTCAGAGAAGCAAATTATAATACATTTATTGACCGGGACCTTAATTTCATGTATGCATGAGAAGATCGAGAGAAGAACCGTTCCAGAACGTTACGTGTTTAGAGAAAGAAATTAGTACTCATTTCAATGAAGGGCACGATCATGTATAAATTAGATGTTTGCGGGTCAAACTGTTCGTGAACGTTACCACCCTCTTTCAGAGTCCAACGGCTAGGCCAATAGCATCACCTATCCTCTGAATGCGGGAGTCAGACAACGTATTGTAGAAGTAAATACGCTGAACAGTATTGTCAATAGAAACGCTAATTCACTGTATAAGTATTAAAGCAGGGTGTCGAACCGTTTGAGAACGTTACTAATTAATATAAAGTCAAACATGCAGTACAGAAGGTCGTACTCTTCGCGAACCTCACCCGCGTCATCGCGAGTATAACTCTGTGTTCGGAAGATGAAATTAGTAAACATTTTAGTGGCTGGGAAGTTAATTTCATTATGAATAAGAAGATCGAGGGTCAAACTTTTCGGGAACGTTACCACCTTCTTTGAGAATCGATAGGCTAAGTCAACAGCTTGACCTACACTGGGATGCCGAGAGAAAAGCCAGGAATACTAGGAATATATCCGCTATACAGCATTGGCAACTGACACCTGAATTCTCGGCATGAGCATTATAGTAGGGAGTCAAATCGTCAGAGAACATTAATCAGGTATTCTGGGCGTAAGACCGCTGAAGAGTTAAGGCGATAGACACCTTAATTCTAGGCTTGAATATTACAGTAGAGCCTCAAACTATATGAGAATGTTACCAGTTGCTATAAAGTCAAACGCATTACTGACGACCTTTCCCTGTGAAAAAGTAACCCGCTGTATCGGGAGAATAACACCGTGTTCAGTGATACGAACTGGTATACATTTTATTGACTAGCACCATAAATTCAAGCATGAATTATAAGATCTATGGTCAAACGGTTCGAGATTGTTGCCACCTTATGTGAGAGTCGCACCGGTAAGTCAATTGCATCACCGACCCTGTTATTCTGTTAGTCTAGACGGGTATCCCCCTGCTAAGCGTGCAGCTTCACCTACGCTGCGATACCTGGTGTCAAAGAAACCTATTCCTGGAGTAAATTCGCTGAAGAGTATTCGCAAGAGACACCTTGGATGATGGCTTGAATATTAAAATACAGCGACACACCGTTTGAGAACGTTATACATTGCTATAAAGTCATGTGATCTACCAAAGGCGCAACCGTCCGCGAACATGATCCGCGTCATCAAGAATATAACTTCGCCATCAGAGAAAGAAGTTAGGATTCGTTTCAGTGACGAAAACCTTATCTTCATATATGAATTAGAAAATCGAGCGTCAAACCGCTCGAGGACGTCACTTTCTGTGAGAGACAAGCGTCTACATGACGATCTTCACCTATTCTGAGATACCGAGGACCAACAATGTATTCGGGCAGTAAATGCACGGAACAGTGTTGGAAATTCAAACCTTAATTTACAGTTTCATTATGAAAACAGTGCGTCACACCGTTTGAGAACGTCATCAATTGCTGTCGTGTCAAACGTTTTACCGAAGACCTTACCATTCGCGAAGATCTCCCGTTTCATGGAAAGTATGACCTCGTGTTCAGAGAAAGAAATGACTATTGATTTCAGTGACGGGCAGCTTAACTTCACCTATGAATTAGAAGATAGAGGGACGTGCAGTTCGAGAACTATACCACCATCTTTGAAATTAGAACGGCAAAGTCAATAACTGCACCCATTCTGAGATTCCGAGAGTAAAACCACGTAACCGTGGATTAATTCCGCTGTACGGTATTTGCATTTAAAGCCTCACATCCCGCTATATATATTAAAGTTCAGGGCCGCACAGTTGTACAACGATGCCTATAAGTATAGGGTCTAACATTTCACAGAAGGCCTTACCAGCCTAGAAGCTAACCCCCCGTATGATCAGTATTACTTCGAGTTCAGAGAATTAGTATTCATTTCAGTGACGGCTACCTTAATTTCATGAATGAAATATGAGATTGTGCGTCAAACCGTCCGGGAGCGTGACCACCTTCTGTGAAAGTCGAAGGAATGAGTCAGAACATTTACCTATCCTGCGATCTGCGATTCCGAAGGTCAAACCAGGCATTCCATGAGTACAACCGCAGAAAGATATTGGCATCCGACCCATTAATTCACGGTCTGAATATTAAAGTCACACGTCAAAACATTCTAGAACGTTACCTATTCGTATAGAGTCAAGCTTTTTAAAGATGGCCTATCCATCCGAGATGCCCAACCCGCTGTATGTAGTGCCTGTCTTACTATGCACGGAAAGAAAATAGTAGACATTTTAGCAGACGGACACTTTATATTCATGTTGGTGTAGCAAAATCGAGAGTCATACTGTTCGAGAACGTCACCATCTTCTTTGGCAGTCGAACGGCAATTTCAATAGATTAACCTGTCCTCTAATTCCGAAAGTCAAACCAGGTTTACTGGCAGTAAATCCGCTGTACAGTATCGGCATTAATACCCTACTTCCAGGTATAGATATTAAAGTACAGGGTCACACAGTTGAACAACGTTAACGATTGGTATAGAGTGTAACTATTCGCCGAAGACGGATCCTTCGGAGAAGATATCCTGCTGCATAGAGAGTATAACGTCGTGTGCTGAGAAGCATGTTGGTATACATTTTAGTGCCGCGCACCTTAATTTCATGAATGAAATAGAAAATCGATGGTCAAACATTTCCAAGACGTTACCACCTTCATTGAGGATCGAACGGCTAAGTCAATAACTTGGCCTATGCTGTCATTCCGAAGGGCAAACCAGTTATTCCGGGAGCATATCCGCTGGTCAGTATTGGCAATAGACACCAAGTGCACGGAATGAACATTAATGGAAGCCGTCAAGCCATTGTATTGTGTTCTCCGGAAAGTTCGTGCCGATTTGCGGTCGGCAGCGTGCGAGACCAACTCGAATATTTTACAATTATTGAAAACAAATGACACGTGTACATATTCTAAAACAGATAACTTCAGCCATATTTGGAAAAAAGTTTGGTTTCGATTCGTTAATTTTTATCAGTTTTGTACGCCTTAGAATATGGTGGTAAATAAAGTGCATTATATGCATTTAATGCTATCCTTTTTCCGAATGAGCAAAAATGCCACACAAGCGGCAAATTAGATATGCGCTCTTTGTGGCGAGGATGCTGTAGCCCAAAGAACGGTGGTATGTGGTTTTCTCGGATTAAAGCTGGAAATTTCGACCTTGAAGGTCAAGAACGCCTAGGTAGGCTGTCCATCACAGACGAAGATGTGATTAGAAAAGAAATCGAGAATAGCTCATGCTCAGCATTACGTCAATTAGCAGGAATGCTAAATAAATCAATTTGCGACTTGCTTTACAAGCGCAGCGAGGAGACGCCATTTCTGTAGCAATTCGTGACGGGGGATGAAAAATGGATAATTTATAAAAATGTTCAGCGTAAAAGGTCCTGGAGAAAGCGCGGTGAACCACCTTTAGTCACCCCAAAAGCCGGTCTTCATTCGATGAAGCTAATGCTCTGTATCTGGTGGGACTGGAAAAGAATGCTATATTATGAGCTTTCAGCAGATTATGAAACAATAGATTCGGCAAAGTATTGCTCTCAATTAGATAAATTGAAGACATCAATTGATCAAAAACGTCCAGAAATTGCGAATCGGAAGGGCGTCGTGTTTCACCAGGACAATGCGCGACCTCACGTGTCTTTGAGAACTCGGCAAAAATTGTTGGAGTTTGGTTGGGATGTTTTATCCCATCCACCGTATTCGCCACACCTTGCGCCTTCGGTGTTCCACCTTTTCCGATCATTACAAAATTCCCATAATGGAAAATATTTCAACCCTATGATCGAGATATAGACCCATTTGGACAATTTTTTTGCCCAAAAACCTGAGAGGCTCTGGAAGGACGGAATTCTCAAGCTGCATGAAAGATGATGAAAGGTTGTGGAACAGAATGGTACATATATAACTTAATAAATGTATACGAATATTTAAATAGATGCGTTTTAATTTTCCTAAAAGTTAGCACGAACATTCCGGACAACCCAATTGAACATTACCTATAAGTGTCAAAGTTATTACAGAATGCCTTACCCTCCGAAAACCGTATGTATCGGGAGTATAACTCCGCGTTCAAAGGTGCGAACTATTATACATTTTGGTGACGAGCACCATAATTTCATGTATGAATTGGATGATCGTTAGTCACGCCGCTCGATAACGTTAACACCTTCTGTGAGAGATGAACGGCTAAGTAGTAACTTCACCTATCCTGTGATTCCATGAGTAAAAGCAGGTATTCTGGAAGTAAGTCCACTGAAGTGTTTTGGCAATAGACACATTTATTCGCGGGGTGAATTTCAAGATGGCGCGACAAACCGTTTGAGAACGTTACCAATTGCTATAAAGTCAAAGGATTTATCGAAGACTTTACCCTCCGAAAATGTATCCCGCTGTATCGAAATTATAACTTCGTGCTCGGCGAAAAAAATTAGCATTCATTTCAGTGACGGGAACCAAAAACTTATGTGTAAATTAGAAGACCGATGGACCATCAGTTCGAGAACGTTGCCACCTTCTTAGAGTGACGAACGGCTAAGTCAATATGTTCATGTATCCTGCGATTCCGCGAGTCAACCCGGGATAACCGAGGGTAAGTTCGCTGAAGATTGTAGGCCATAGACACCTATATGCGAGGTGTGAATATTCAAGCAGACCGCCACGCCGTTGTAGAAGATTACCTATTGGGATAGGATCAAACTACTTACAGAATGCCTTATACCCCCAAAAATTATCCCGTTGTACCGAGAGTATAACTTTGCGTCCAGAGAAGCAAATCAGTATACATCTTAGTGACACGCTCCTTAATTTCAAGTATGAATTAGAAGGTCGTGTGTCAAACGGATCGGAAGCTTGACTACCGTCGTTGGGAAACTTTTACCGATGACCGCCTAGAACCTAACCCGCAGTACCTTGAGCATAATTTCGTGTCCAGCGAAACAAATTACTACACAATTAGGTGACGGGCATCTTAATTTCATGTAAGAATTAGAAGATCGTGAGTCAAACCTTTCTAGAACACTACCACCTCCTTCGAGAATCGAACGATTACGTGAATTGCTCCACCTATCATATGATTCCGACAGTCAAATAAGGTATTCCGGGAGTAAATTCATTTGTCAGTATTGGCAATAGACACCTCAATTCACTGTATGAATATTAAGGTGGAGAGTATAGCCGTCGTTGGATATTACCAATTCGAATTCAGTGATTCTTCTTGCCGAGTACCATGACATCCGAGAACCTGACCCGCTGCTGCGAATGACCGGGTTAATGTTCCCGGAAACAAATTAGTAGACGTACTAGCAGAAGAACACCACATTTCCATGAATGAATATCATAATGGAGAGCCTAACCGGTCCAGAACGTTACAACCTTCTTTGTGAAATCGCACATATATCAAATAGCTTCACATATCTCGTGATTCCGAAAGTTATACCAGATATTCCGGGAATAATTGAGCTGTCCAATATTGGCTTCTGTGAGGATCGAACGGCTAGGTCAATAGCTACACCTATCCTGTGATTCCGAAAGTCAAACCTGGTATTCCGCGAGAAAATCAGCTTTTCAGTATGGGCAGTAGGCACCGTAACTCACGGTATGGATCTCAAAGTAGTCAGTCAAACGGTTTGAGAATGATCCCAATTGGTATATAGTCAAAATTGTCGTTTTGCCGAAGACCTTATCCTCCGAAAAACTAATCCACTGTACGAGAGTATAACTTCGTGTTTAAAAAATCACATTACAATACATTCTTTTAATGGCATCCTAATTTCATGTATGAATTAGATGATCGATGGTGAAGCCGTTCGGAAACGTTACCACCTTCCTCGTGAAATCGCACATATAGCGAAATAGCTTCAGCTATCCTGCGACTCCGGGAGTCAGGCCAGGTATTCGGGGAGTAAATACGCTGAAGAGTAATGGTAATGGACACCTTAAGTCATGGTTTCTATATTAAATATAGAGCGTTAATCCGCTCGAGAACGATACCACCTTCTATGAGAGTCGTATGACTAAGGCAATAGCTTGACGGGTCCTGTGATTCTCGGTGCCAAACCAGGTATTCCGAGAGTAATTCCGATGAACAGTATTGGCAATGGAAACCTTAATTCACAGTTAGTGTACTAAATTGGAGCATCCATCCGTCTGCTATGGTTACCAATTGGTATAAAGTCAAACATTGTACCGAACATCTAACCTTCCGAAATTCTTACTATCTGCATCCAGAGTATAACAACGTGTACCAGGAAGCAAATTAGTATACGCTTTAGAGACGGGCACTCTTAGTTCATGTATGGATTAGAATATCGAATGTCTAACCGTTCGATGATCGTTACCACCACCTTTAAGAGTCGAACAGCTAAGTCAATAGCAACTCCTTTCATGTGTTTCCGAGTGTCAGTATTGGCTATAGACGCCGTAGTGCTAGGTATGTATATTACGGCAGACCGTCAAACCGTTATAGAACTTCACATCTTCGAGTGAAATCAATCCTCTTACCGAAGGACGTACATTCCGAGAACATAACTTGCAGTATCAAGAGTATAATATCAAGTTCAGAAAAGTACATCAGTCTTCATTTCTGTGACGAGAGCCCAAATTTCATGAGTGAATTAATAGGTCGAGGGTCAAATTGCTCACCAATGTAACCACATTATGGGAGAGACGAACGGCTAAGTCAATAGCATCACCTATCCTGCTATTCCGGAAGTCTAACCAGATATTGCGGTAGTAAATGCCCTGAACAGTATTGACCAAAGACTCCTGAATTCTCGGTCTGAATATTAAAATACAGCGTCAAACCGTTTGAGAACCTTACCAACTGCTATAAAGTCAAGTAAAGTCAAGCGTTTTACAGAAGGCGCTACCTTCAGCGAACATCACCCACGTCGTCGGGAATATAACATCGTGTTCAAAGATACAAATTGGTATACATTTTAGTGACGGACGCATTAATTTTGGGTATTGGATAAGGAAATCGAGGGTCAAACCGTTCGTGGACGATATCACCTTCTGTGAGAGACGAACGGCCTTGCCAGTACCTTCATATACCAGGAGCATCCGAGAGTCATAGCAGACACGCCTGGAGTGAATCCGCCGAAAGATATTGGCAATGGACACCATAATTCCCGATATAAACACTAACGCATTGTGTCAATCCGTCGGACAGCATTACCAATTTATACAAAGTCATCATTCCTACAGAATACCTAATCATCCGAGAAGCTAACCCGCTGTATCGAGAGGGATACTTTGTTTTCAGAGAAGCAAATTATTACACATGTTAGTGATGGCCACCTTAATTTTGTGTATGAATTAGAAGACCGAGGAATGAACCATTCGATAACGTTTCCAACATCTATTTTGGTCGAAAGTCTAAGTCATTAGCTTCACATGTCCTGTGATACCGAGAGTCAAACCAGGAATTCCGTGAATCTATCCGCAGTACTGCATTGGCAGGAACCCCGTAATTTGCGGTACAAATGGTAATATAGAGATTCGAAGCGTCGAAGATCGTTACTTACTGGTATAGGATTATACTTTTTACCGGATACATTACCCTCCGATAAACTAACCCGCTGCAGCAAGTATTTGGCGTAGTGTTCAGGGAACCAAATTAGCAGACACTTGAACAGACAGACACGCTAATTGTATCTATCAATTGGAAGATGGTGGGTCAAATAGTCCGAGAACTTTATCACCTCTTTTGACAGTCGCATGGCTAAGGCAATAGCTTCACCTGTCCTGTGATTTCGAGAGAAAAGCGAGGCATTGCGAGAGAAAATCCGCTGAACTGTATTGGCAATCGACAAATCGATGTACCATTTGAATATTAAAGTAGACCGTCGGACTGATTGAGTGCGTTGCCAACTTGTATAAACTCAAACGATTTACTAGAGACCTTACACGCTGAAAGCATGAATCGGGAGTATAATTTCCGGATCAGAAAATGAAATTAGCATTCATTTCAATAATGGGCATCTTATCATCGTGTGTGAATTATAATATCGGGGGTCAATCCGTTCGGGAGCGTTACAACCTTCTATGTCAGACGACCGGCTAAGTCAATAGCTTCACCTATCTTGCGATTCCGTGAGTCATACCAGCTATTCCGGGACTATTCCGCTGACCAGTATTGGCAACAGAGAGCGTATTTCACGGTATGAATACTAAAGCAGAGCATCAAACCGTTGTTCAACTTTACTTATTCGTATAGCAACAAACATTTTACCGAAGACCGTACATTCCGTGAAACTGACCGCTGTATCGAGAGTACAACTTTGTCTTCACAGAAGCAAGTTAGTGTAGCTTTTAGTGACTGGCGCCATAATATCAGGTGTGAATTCGACGATCCAGTGTCAATGTATACGAGAACGAGACTACCTCCCTTGAGATTAGAACAGATAACACAATAGCTTCCTTGAGAGTCGGACGGCCAGGTCAATAGGTTTTCCTATCCCGTTTTTCCGATAGTCAAACCAGATATTCCGAGAGTCAATCCGCTGTACAGTATTGGCAATAGTCACTTTAATTCATGATTCAAATGTTAATGTAACTTTACCTATTGCCATAGAATCAAGCTCTTTAAGGAAAGCCTTACTTTCCGAGAAGACCTACCCTCTGTGGGGGGTGCCTTGTATAGTGTTCATAGAAACATATCGGTAGGAATTTTAGAGACTTGCACCTTAATTTCATGCATGAATTAGATGATCGAGTGCCTAACCGTTAGGGATCGTTACCACCTTCTCTGACAGCCGAACAGTTAAGTCAATAGCATCAGATATCCTGTGATTGCGAGAGACAAACGAGGTACTCTGGGACTGAATTCCCGGTGCAGTATTGGTAATAGACACCATATTTCAAGTTATGAATATTAAGGCATACCATCGAAACGTTATAGAACGTTACCAATTCGTATACTGTCAAACCTTTCACAAAAGGTCTTACACTCCGAGAGCATACCCTGCAGTATCGAGAGTATGACTTCGTGATTAGAGAAATATATTAGTATACATTTTAGTGGTAGGCACCACAATTTCATCTATGCCATAGAAGGTTGAGTGTGAAACCGTTCAGGATCGTTACCACCTCCTTTGAGAGACGAACGGCTAAGTCAATAGTCTCACCTATCCTGTGATTCCGAGAGTATGAGCAGGTATTCCGGGAGTAAGTGCGCAGGACAGTATTGGGAATTGACACAATAATTCACGGTTTGAGTATTAAAGTAGACAGTCGATCCGTTGTAGAACGTTACCTATTGGAACTGAGTCAAACATTTTACCGGTAGCCCAACCTTCGGAGACGCTAACCCGCTGTATGGAGAGTATAGCATCGTGTTCGGGGAAAGAAATTAGTATACACTTTAGAAACGGGCAGCTTAACTACATGTTTAAATTAGTAGATCGTGAGTTAATCCATTCGATAACGTTACAACCTTCTTTGGGAATCGAACGCCCAAGTATATAGCTGCACCTATCCTGCGATTCCGATCGACAAATCAAGTATTCTGGGTGCAATCCTCCTTGCAGGTAATGGCAATAGACGAGTTAATTCACGGTTTGTATACTAAAGTAGAGCGACAAACCGTTTGGGATCGCTTCCAATTTGTACAATGTCAATCGCCGCATTGATGGTGTCATCCACCGAAAGCCAAACCGGCTGTATCGGGAGTATAACGTCGTGCTCAGGGGATCAAATTAACTTACATTTTGGTGAAGCTCACCTTAATTTCATGTGTGAATTAGAAGATTGTGTGTCAAACCATTGTGAACGTTTCCAATTGTTATAAAGTCAAACATTTTACCGACGGTCGAACCTTCCGCGCACCTCTCCCGCTTCATGGAGAGCATAACTTCGTGTTCGGGGAATGAATTTAGTGATCATTTTAGTGACGGGGCCTTAATTTCATTACGAATATGACGATCGGTGGTCAAGCCTCTCGCGAATCATACCACCTTCTGTGAGAGACGATCGGCTCTGTCAACAGGTTCACCTATACCATAAGTCGGAGAAGTAAACTAGGTATCCCTGGAGTATATACACTGAACAATATTGCCAATAGACACCTTAATTTACGGTTCGAATAGTAAAGTAAAGTCACGAACCGATTGAGAGGATTGCCAATTGGTATAAAGTCAAACACGTTACCGATGGCCTTACCTTCAGTGAAGCAAACTCGCCGTGTCGAGAGTATAACTTCGTGTTCAGTGAAAGAAATTAGTCACCATTTCAGTGATGACCTCCTTAACTTCTCGTATGAATTAGAAGATCGATGGTCAAACCGTTCGATGACCCTACCACACTTCGTGAGAATCGAACGGATAAGTCAATAACTTCACCTATTCCATGATTCCAAGAGTCAAACCATGTACTCCAGGAGTAAATCTACTGAAAAGTCCTGGCATAGACACTATAATTCACGGTATGATTATTAACTTAAAGCGTCAAACCCATCCAGAACGTTACCTAGTCGTATAAAGGAATTCTTCTTACCGAATACCTTACCTTTATAGAACCAATCCCGCTGTACCCAGTGTCTTAGTTACCGTCCACGGAAACAAATTAGTGGGCGTTATAGCAGTAGCACACCTGCCTTTCCTGTAGGAACAGAATTATCGAGATTCAAACCGTTCGAGAACGTTACCGTCTTCTTTGAGAGTTGAACGGATAAGTCTATATCTTCACCTATCCTGGGATGCCGAGAGTGAAACCAGGCATTATAGGAGTACATCCGCTGTACAGCATTGGCAACATGCACCAAAATACTAGGCATGAGCATTAAAGTAGGTAGTCAAGTCCTCGGAGAACATTACTAATTGTTATATAGTCGTTCTTTTTACAGACTACGTTACCTTATCAGAACGTATCCTATAGACACACCGATGCACGGTTTGAATATTGAAACAGGCTATTAAGCCGTTGTAGAACATAACATATTGGTGAAGGGCCCTACCCTCCGAGAACCTAACCCGCTGTATCGAGACTATAACTACGTGATCAGAGATACAAATTAGTATATATTGCAGAAACGTGCAATTTAATGCATGAATTAAAAGATCGAGGGTCAAACCGACCGAGGACATTACCACCTTCTTCGGGAGACGAAGGGATATGTGTATGACTGCACCCATCCTGTTATTCCAATAGACGAAGCAGGTACTCCGAGATTCAATCCGCAGTACAGTATTGGCAATTGACACCTTAATTTACGTTATAAATAGTAATATGGAGACTCGAACCATCGTGGTACGGTATCTACTGGTATATGGTCAGCTTTCGTACAGGATACCACACCTTCCGAGAGCATAACCCGCTGCAGCAGATGTCTTGCATAGCGTTCAAGGAAATAAATTAGTAGACACTTTAGCAGAGGGATACGTTAATTTCATGTAGCAATAGGAATATAGAGGGTCAAACCTTTCAAGGCCGTTACCACCTTCTGTGAGAGCCGAACAGCTAAGTCAATAGCATCACCTATCCTGTGGTTTGCAGAGACAAACCAGGTATTCCGGAAGAAAGTCCGATGACGTGGTTTCGAAATAGACACCTTGATTCGCGGTGTGAATATTACAGTAGATCGTCAAAACGCTTGAGAGCGTTACGAATTGATATAAAGTCAGTCGTTTTCCCGAAGGCCTTATTTTTCGACTAGCTTCGTCGAGAGTATAAGTTATTTTTCGGAGAAAGAATTTAGTATTCATTTCAGTGTACGGGTACCTTGAATTCATGTATGAATTAGAAGATCGAGGGTCATACAGTGCAAGAACCTTACCGCATTCTTTGAGATTGGAACGGCTAAGTCAATAGCTACACCTCATCTGTGATTCCAATGAACAAACCACGTATTCCTGGAGTAAATCCGCTGAATAGTATAAACAATAGTCACCCCATTTCAAGGTTTGAATATTAAAATAAAGCGTCAAATCGTTTGAGAACCGATTGACTCCCGGAATACGTTCTTTGACCTTCGGAATCAATTTATAGTTGTAGCTGTTGATCTAGAAATTCGGTTCTCGAAGAAGGTGGTAACGATGTGGAATGGTTTGACGCTCGCTCTTCTAATTCGTACATGAAATTAAGTTGTACGACACTAAAATGTATACTAATATCTTTCCTTGGACTCGAAATTATTATCTCGAAGCAGCGAGTTAAATTCTCCGAAGGCAAGGCCTTCGGTATAAAGAGTGACTCTATGCCAATTGTCAATAGTGTAATGCGGATTGACACCTGGAATACCTGGTTTGACTCTCGGAACGGCACGACAAGTGGAACTATTGACTTAGCCGTTCGTCCCTCACGGAAGGTGGCGTCCTCGACCGCTTTGACCCTCGATTTTCTAAATCATACATGAGTTTATCGTGACGTCACTAAATTGTATACTAATGTCTTTCCCTAGACACGTAACTGTGCTCTCGAAACAGCGAGTTAGCTTTCGAACGGTAAGGAAATCGGTAAAACGATTGACTTTGTAGCATTTAATAACGTTCTCACACGGTTTGACGCACTGCTTTACCATTGAAGCCATGAATTTGGGTGTCAATTGCCTATACAGTTCAGTGGATATATTCCAGAAGTACCTGGTATGACTCTCGGAATCGCATGATCGGTTAAGCTAATGACTTCGCCGTTCGAATCTCAATGACGGTGGTATCGTTCTCGAATTGCTTGACCCTCCATCTTCTAATTCACACATGAAGTTAAGGTGCCCATCACTTAAATCAATCCCAATTTCTATCTCTGAGCACAAAGTTACACTCTGTATGAAGAGGAAGATGTTCGCGGATTATAAAGCCCTCGGTAGAACGTTTGACACTATTGCAATTTGAAACGTTCTCAAACGGTGTCTCGATCTATTTTTATTTTCAAACTGTAAATTAAGGTGACTTTTGCCAACACTAACCCTCGCCTGTACTGCTGGAATACCTACTAGGCACTCGGCGGTATCGCAGAATCGGTGAAACTATTCACTTGACCGTCCGTCTCTCACAGGAGGTGGCAACGTCCACGAGCGGTTTGACGTTCGATCTTCTAATGCGTACATGAAATCAAGGTGCCCGTCAATAAAAGGAACACTAACTTCTTTCTCTGAAGACGAAGTTGTATTCTCGATGAGGCGCACGATGTTCGCTCAAGGTAGCGCCATCGCTAAAACGTTTGACTTTATGGCAATTGGTAACGTTATCAAACTGTGTTACGATCTATTTTAATATTGAAAACGTGATCTCGTGTGTCTATTTCCATTACTGGTTAGCCGATTTACTACCGGAATACATAGTTTGACTCACGGAATCTCGGGAAAGGTAAAGCTATTCATTTAGCCGTTCGACCCTCGCAGAAGGTGGCAACGTCCTCGATGTGATTGACCCTTGATCTTCTAATTCATACGTGAAATTAAAATGGTGTCACTAAATTGTATACCAATATGTTTTCCTAAACATGAAGCTATACCCTCGATGCGGCGGGATACCTCCTCGGAAGGTAAGGCACTCGGTAAAACGTTTGACTTTATAGCAATTAGTTACGTTCCTACACGGTGTGACGCTATATTTTAATATTCTGTCCGCGAATTTGGATATCTATTAGCAATGCTCTTCAGCGCACTTACCCTCGGATTGCCCGGTTAGGCTCTCGGAATCATAGGGTAGGTGGCGCTATTGACTTATCCGCTTGAATCTCAAAGGTGGTGTAAACGTTTTTGATCGGTTTGACCATCGATCGTCTGATTCACTGGAAGTTACCGTGCCGACACTGATATTATTACTAGTTTCATTCTCCGATCACGATGTTTTACTATCGATACCTCGAATTAGCTACATGTGAGGTAAGGCTTTCTGTAAGAATTTTGAATCTATACCAGTGGGTACCGAACTTCTACGGGTTGCGGGTCTGCATTAATATTCATACCGTGAATTAAGATGATTGTTGCCAATGCGCTGATGTGGATTTACCCCCGGATTACAGATTTGTCTCTCAGAACTACAGGATAGGTGAAGCTATTGACTTACCCGCACGTCTCTCACAGATGATGGCAACGTTCGCGAAAGGGCTGACAATAGATCTTTCAATTCATGTATGAAATTAATTTCCTCGATAGTAAATGTACACCAGTTCGTACATTTGAACCCGCTGCTATACGCCCGATGATGCAATTTTGTTTTCTATCGCGAAAAGTTATTTGTAAGTAGTCTGACCCTACACCTATTAGTAATGTTCTGCAGCTGCTGACAGCTTGCTTTAGTACTCAAACCGTGAATGACCGTCACTAATACCAATTCTGTATAGCGGAGTTACTCCCTGAATACCCGATTTGACCCTCGTAATCGCAGTATAGGTGAAGCTATTGACTTATCCGTTTGAACCTCAAAGTGGGCGGTCAACTTCTCATGCGGTTTCACCCTCGATGTTCTAATTCATTCATGAAGATAAGGTGCCCGTGACTGAACTGAGTACTTATTTCTTTCTCTGAAGACGAAGTTAAACTATCGGTACAGCGGGTTAGTTCTTCGGGTGGTAAGATCTTCGGTAAAACGTTTGACTTTGTACCAATCGGTAACGCTCTCAAACAGTTTAACGCCCTACTGTAATAATAATACCTTAAATTATGGCGACCATTTCAGATAGTGAACAGCGGATTGACCCCTGGAATTCCTGGTCCGCCTATCGGAATAATAGGATAGGCGAAGCTATTGACTTTGCCGTTCGTCTCTCGCAGAAGGGGGCAACGTTCGCGAACAGTTTGAGAGCCGATCTTCTAATTCTTACATGAAGTTAAGGTGCCCGTCACAGAAATGGATAATACTAACTTCTTTCTCTGAACACGAAGTTATACACTAGGGACGGCGAATTTGCTTCTCCGAGGTTAAGGGCATCGGTGAATTGTTTGACTATATACCAATTTGTAACGTTCTCACACGGTGTGACGCTGTATTTTAATATTCATACCGTGAATTATGGTGTCTACTGCCAATACTCTACAGCGTACTTTGTCCCGGGATACATGGTTTGACACTCGGTATCGCAGGATAGGTGAAGCTATTGTCTTAACAGTTCGACCCAAGAATTAGGTGGTAACGCTTTCGGGCGGTCTGACCAGCGAAATTCCTATTGATTTATGCAATTAAAGTGTGCGTCTGCAAAAATTTCGACTCTTTTGACTCTGAGCACGAACTTATACCCACGATACAGTTGCTATGTTCTCGGTAGGTAACGTACCTGACAAGGAGTATGACGTTATGCTAATTGGTAACGTTCACAAACGGTTTGACCCTACACTTTAGTATACAAACTGCGAATTAAGGCGTCCATTGCCAATACTGTACTGCGTATTTACTCCTTATATACCTGCTGTGACTCTCGGGATCTCAGGAGGGATGCAGCTATTGTCATTGGTGAGCGATTCTAAAAGAGTTGATAACGTTCTCGAATGGTTTTACGCATTATCTTCTTATTGGTACACGTAAATACGTATCCCGGCACTAAAATATATACTACTTTGATTCTCTAGACTCGAGGTTATACTCTCGCTGCAGCGGGTTATGTACTCGGAAGGTAAGGAAATTGGTCAAACGCTTGATTCTATACCAACTGGGAACGTTCTCAAATGGTTTCACGCTCGCCTTCAATATTCAAACCGTGAATGAGTGTGTCCATTACCAATAGTGTATAGCGGATAGACTCCCTGAATACCTGGTTTGCCTACAGGAATAACAGGATAAGCGAAGCTATTCGCTTAGTCGTTCGACTGGGAAAGAAGGTGGGATCACTCTCTAACGAATTGACTCTCAACCTTCTTACTCATACATGAATTTAAGGTGCCCGTCACTAAAATGTATACCCATTTGTTTCTCTGGACGCAAAGTTATACCCACGATATTGCGGGTTCTGTTCTCGGTAGGTAAGGTATCCGATATGGAGTATGTCGTTAAATCAATTGATAACGTTCTCCTGCGGTTTGACTTTTTACGTTAATAATTATACCGTGATGGTCGGTATCTATTGACAACACTTTTCAGTGCATTTGCTCCTGGAATTCCTGATTTGCCTTTCGGAATCACATGATAGTTGAAGCTATTGTCTTAGCCGTTCGTCACTCACTGTAGGTGGTAACGTACCCGAACCGTTTGACACTCGAACTTTTCATTCGTACATGAAGGTACGCATTGCTCAAATGAATACTAATTCCTATTCTGAACACGACGTCATACTATCGATACAGCGGTATAACTTTTTGGAAGGTAAGGCCTTCAATAACGAGTTTGACTCTGTTGGAGTAGGTAACGTTCTACAACGGTTTCCCTCTGTACTTTAGCATTTATACCGCGAAACAGGGTGTCTAATGACAATACTGTACAGAAGATGTCCTACCGGTATACCCCATTTGGCGCTCGGAATCGTGGAATAGGTGAACCTATTTAAGTATTCGTTCAGTTCTCAAAGGGGTAGTAACGTTCTCGAATGGCTTGACACTCTATGTTCTATTTCATATACGAAGATTAGGTGCCCGTCATTAGAATGTATTCCAATATGTTCCACTGATCACGATGTTATACGCACGATATAGCGGGCTGGCATCTCGGAAGGCATGGCCTTCGTGAAAATGTTTGACCCTATATCAATAGGTATAATTCTACAAAGGATTGACCCTGTACTCTAATATTTATACCGTGAAATAGTGTGTCTGATGCACATGGTGATCAGTTGATTTTTCCTGGAATACCTCGTTTTTCGCTCGGTATCATAGGATGGGTGAAGCTAAGCTTCGACTCTCAAAGAAGGAGGCAACGTTCTCAATCGGATTGATACTCTATCTTCCAATACATACATGACATTAAGGCACCCGTCACAGAAATGAAGATTAATTTCTTTCTCTGAACACGATGTTATAATCTCCTTCTAGCGGGTTGGTCTTTCGGAGGGAAAGGTTTTCGGCAAAGCGTTTGACTTTATAGCAATTGGTAACGCTCCCAAACGGATTGACTAACTCTTTTAATATAATACGGTAATTTTTGTTGTCTATTGAAAATACTGTTCAGCAGATTTACTCCCAGAATACCTCATTTATCTTTAGGAATCACAGGATAGCAGACGGCTGTTGTCTTAGCCGTTCGACTCGAAGCGAACGAGGTAAAGCTATGAAACGGTTTGTACCACGATCATCTAATTCATGTACGATATTATGGTGCCCATCTCTAAAATGTTTATAATGTGTTTTACTGCACACGAAGTTCTCGATGAAGCGGGTGAAGTTCGCTGATGGTAAAGCCGGCGGTAAAACTTTTGACTTTATGCAAAATGGTATCGCTCTCAAAGGGTTTGACGCTCTACTTTAATATTAAAATCATGGATTATTGTGTCTATTGCTAATACAGTTCTGCGGATTTGCTCCCAGAATAACTGGTATTACTCTCGGAGCCATAGGATTGGGTAGTTCGACACTCAACGTGGATGGCGACATTCTCAATCGGATTGACCATCTATTTTCTAATCTATACATGAAATTATGCCGACCGTCACTAAAATGCATACTAGTCTGCTTCTCTGAAAACGAATATACCCTCTCGATTCAGCAGGTCAGCTTCTCGGAATATTTGTTATTCGGTAGGATGAATGACTATATATAAAATTGGTATTGTTCTCCGGCGGTTTGACTCTATACTTTAGTCTTTAAACCGCGAATCAAGGAGTTTATTGACAATGCTCTTTATCGGATTTACTCCAGGAGTATCTGCTACGACTCTGAGATGCAACGGGTATGTGGATCTACTGACTTAGCCATTCGACTCTCATAGGAGGTGGTAACGGTCTCGAATGATTTGACCCACGATCTTCAAATTCATGCGTGGAAGTGAGGTTCTCCTCACTATAATGAACACTATTTCGTACCTCAGGACATGGTGTTATACTGCCGATACGGGAGTTAGTTTTTGGAGGGTAAGGCGTTCTGTAAGAAGTGTGACACTACACTAATAGGTAATGTTCTACAAGGAATTGACGGACTGCTTTAGTATTCAAACCGTGAATTAAGGTGTCAGTTGCCCATACTCTTCAGTGGATTCACACGTTAAATTCCAGAGTTGTCACTCGGAATCACTGGATAGGTGAAGCAGTTGACTTAGCCGTTCGTTTCACTCAGAACGCAGTAACGTTCTCGAATGGTTTGACCCATGATCTTCGAATTCATACATGATATTGACGTGCCCGTCACTAAAATATCTACATATTTGTATCTCTGATGACGAAGTTATACTCTCGATACGGCGGGTTATATTCTGGGAAGGTATGGACTTATGTAAAAAGAGTGACTCTATACCAATTGATAATGATCGCCATCAGTATGAATCTCTACTATAATGTTCATACCGTAAATTAGGGTGTCCATTGACTGTATGATTCGGCGGATTTAATCCTGTAATGACTTTGTTGACCCTCGGAATTACAGGACGGGGGAAAAGCTATTGCTCGATGTTAATATTTATACACAAACGTGTGGTGTCCGTCCCCTAAAATATCTACTAATTTATTTCTGCTAACATTAAGCAGGACACTACCTATAGCAGGATAGGATCACGGAAGGTACGGTATTCAAAAAAGGAATGACTCCATAATGATTGTTAATGATCTCTGACGTTATGACTCACTACAATAATATAAATACCGTGAAATAAGCAATCAATTGCCAATAATCTTCAGCGTATATACTCCGGTATTACTTGGTTTGGCACACGGAATCACAGGATAGGTGAAGCTATTGACGCAGCCGTTCGACTCTCAAAGAAGGTGATATCGTGCTCCAACGCTTTAGCTCTCGATGTTATATTTCTAACATGGAATAAAGCTTCCCGTCACTCATATGTATTCTAATTTGTTTCTCCTATCACGATGTCATACTCTCGATACAGCGGGATACTCGGATGGCAACGCAGTCTGTAAATAGAATGTATCTGTAACTATTTGTAATGTTCTCCGACGACATGACTTCCTACTTTAATGCTCATGCGTTGAATTTGGATATCTATTGCAATTGCTGTGCAGCGGATATACTCCTAGAATGCCTCGTTTCACTATCGGCATTACAGGATAGTTGAAGGTATTGACGTAGCTGCGCCAATCTCAAAGACGGTGGCTACGTTCTCATGCGGTTGGATCCACGATCTTCTAAATCATACATGAAATTATGGTGCGCGACACTATACTGTATACTAATTTGACTCCCTGAAAGCGAAGATATACTTTCGGTGCAACGGGCGCGGTTCTCGGAGGATACGACAATGGGTGAAATGTTTGACTCTATACCAATTGGTATAGATCTACAACTTGTGGACTTCGTATTTTATTATTCGAACGACAAATAGAGGTGTCTATTGCCAATATTGTTCAGCGGATTTACTCCAGGAATACCAGGTATGACTATCGGAATCACAGGATTGGTGAAGCGAATGACTTAGCCGTCCGATCCTCAAAGAAGGTGGTAACGTTCCGGAACGGTTTGACACCCGACCTTGTATGTTATTCATGAAATTAAGGTGCCCGGCACAAAAGCGTATAATCATTTGTTCCTCTGAACACCATGATATATTCTCGATACAGCGCGTCATGCATTCAGACGGTAAGGTCATCAATAAAACGTTTGTCTTTATATCAGCTGGAACCTTTCTCATACGGTTTTCCGCTCCACTGTAATATTAAAACGGTGAATTAACGTGGTTAATGCCAATAGCGTTCAGCAGATTTACTCCTGGAATACCTGCTCTGACCGTCGGAATCACTGGATGGGAGAAACTATTGTCTTTGTCGCTCGACTCTCAAAGATGGTGATCACGGTCTCGAAACGCTTGACCCTCAATCTTCTGATTCATACATCAAGTTAGAGTGTCCGTCACTGGAATGTATGCTAATTTCGATCACAGAACTCGAGGTTATACTCTCGAATCGGCAGGTTAGCTTCACCGAAGGTATGGAAATCGGTAAACTGATTGACTATGTACCACTAGGTAACGATATACAACGGTTTGACGGTCTACGTCAATATTCAAGCCGTGACATAAAGTGTCTGTTGCCAATACTGTTGAGTGGATTTAATCCAGCAACACCAGGTTCGATTCTCCGAATGACTGCATAGATGAAGCTATTGACTTAGCAGATCGCCTCTCACAGAAGGTGGAAACGTTCTGGAACGGTTTGTCCCTCGATCTTCTAATTCATGCATGAAATTAAGGCGTTCGAGACTAAACCATATACTAGTTTCTCCCTCTGGACAAGGGGTTTTACTCCACGTACAGCCCTGTAAGTGCGTACTACAGGTCGGAGCGGCATACTGTATGATCTTTTTTAATTTCATTAGTCCTGATGTTGCACCATTTGCATTGTTTCGCAGAATTCTATTTACATCTATCTACTGTAACTTACTGATTTGATGTTATAGATATTTTTACAAAATTTTCAAATTTGATTTTACAAAATTTGTATTTCATGGGAACAGTATCTCTGGAGTTATATATATATACATATATGTACATATATATATATGTACTTTTCTAACAATACTTTGTTGTATTTGTTGTTGCATTGATTGATTGTCTGTATACATACCGACGCGATTGGAGCGACACGAATGGAGTGGACTTGCAGTAGCGCTTGGTAGAACCAAGCACCACAACTGTTGTTAATTTCTTTAACCGAAAAATCGTACCGTAAGCATTCTCTCACAGTTTTCCATTTATTTCTATATACTGTAGCTTACTGATGTGGTATGTTTGATTCTCTGCAAAATTTTCATGTTTATAATTACGAAAATTTTATTTTTTAGGAAAAGTGTGTTTTGAATTAGTTGAGATTACGATGATGACAATATCTTGGTATGCTTGCTGTTATTTTATAGAATTTTCTCTTTTCGTGCAAACGCCTCCATAGCGACACGACAGGAGTGGACTTGCGGTTACTTAAGGTATATCGGACCGACACTGCTGTATAGTCTCTGATAATTTCATTAACCTCAATCTTGTACCGTGCGCATTCATGCGTAAATTTCTGCTCATTTCTACATACTGTAATTCTCTTTACTGATATTTTCGATTTTTAACAACATTTTCAGTTTTTATTTTAAAAAATTGTATATTTTGGTACAGTGGCATTGGAATTAATGGAGTGTACATTTATGACAACATTATTTTAAACTTATTCTTATTTTATATATTGTCTACTTACGCACCTACGCTGGCGGAGCGACACGACTGGTGTCATCTTGTTGTTGCGTACGGCAGATCGGGATGGTATAGTGGATGGTCTTCGTTAATTTCGTAAAACGTATTATTGTAACATATGCATTCATTCGCTGTTTTCAATTTATTTCTACACAGTGCAATATACTTTTATGATATTTTCCACTTTCTTCAAAATTTCCTGTTCCAAATTTCAGAAATTGTATTTCTCAATAAATGTACCTTTCCAATTGTTTGTGTGTACGTTTATGACAATATAATGTTAAATTCGATTTTAAATCGTATGATTCATTGTATACGTACCTGCGTTGTCAGCAAGACTCGTCTGGCGAGGTCTTGTAATTGCGAACGGCAGATCGGCGGTGAGTACTGTATGGTCTTTGTTAATTTCATTATCCTTAATATTGTACCGTATGCATGCTTGCGGAGCTTTCTATTTACTTTAACGTCCTGTAATTTGCAGTTACGGTATTTTCGATTTTTTTTTATTTTTTTTTTTTTTAGAATTTCTTATTCTTAGTTTAAAAAATTGTATTTCTTAATAACAACGTCTTTGAAATTAGTTCTGCGTTCTGTTTCATATTTTGTTAAGCTCTTGGGTACTTTATAGGACTGTCTCTATACGTATCAGCGCTCCCGGAGCGGCACAGCTGCTGTGGTCCTGTCGTAGCGTTCACCGGATCGGTGCGACACTGCTCTATGGTCTTTGTTAATATTTTTAACCTTAATATTGTACCCCATTAATTCTTACATAGTCATCTCTGAAATTTCATCTGCTGTAATTTACTGCTATGATATCTTCAATTTTTTTCTAAATTTTTTATTTTTGTTTTAAGAAATTGTATGTCAAAGTGAATGTGTCTTTGGAATTAGTCAAGTGTACGGTTATGACAATGTTCTGATGAATCATGTTCATATTTTATATGACTGTTTATATACGTACGCACACTGTCGGAGCGACACCACCGTCCAACTCATGTAGTATCCTACGGCAATTCGGAGCAACATACATTATAGTCTTCGATAACTTCTACAGCCTTAATATGATTCCGTTTTCTTTCTTTGGCAGTGCCCCATTTATTTTAAAATACGGTAATTTAGTGACATATTATTTTCGATATTCATCAAAAATTTCAGTTTTTAGTTTAAATAATTATATTTCATAGTAGAAGTGCTTTTGGTATTATATATGTTTACGTTGGCGGCACTGTTTTGTTAAACTTGTTGTTATTTTATGGGATTGCCCGTAAACGTACCTACACTGCGGGAGCAACATGACAGGCGAGGTCTTGTAGTTACGTACGGTACATCGAAGCGGCACTACTGTATGATATTCGTTAACTTCTTTAGCTTTGATTTGGTAACGCATGCATTTTTCCCCCTGTTTCTATTTATATATACAAACTGTAACATTGAATTGCGATGTTTTCGACATTTTTAAAATTTACAATTTTTCATTTCAAAATCTGTGTTTCTGAGTAAACGTGTATTTTAATTAGTTCAGTACACGTCTATGACAGTATTTTTTTAAGTTTTGTGGTATTTTAAATGATTGCCTGTATACGTAACTACGCTGCCGCAATACACGACTGGCGAGGTCTTGTCATTACGTTCGGCGGATCGGAGCGGAGCTACACGATGGTCTTCGTTAATTTCATTAACCTTGACGTCGTAACGTATACATTCTTTCGCAGCTATTTATTTATTTCTACATGCTGTAATTTACTGTTATGCTATTTCCGATTTTCTTCAAAATTCCCAATTTTCAGTTAAAGGAGTTGTATTTCTTAGTGAAACTGTCTTTTCAATTAGTTGAGCTGCCGTTTATAACAATATTTTGTTAAGCTTACTGTTATCTTATATTCATTTTCTGTAAACGTACCAATCCTTCGTTAGTGACACGGCTGAAGAGGTCTTGCAGTTGCGTTCCATAGATCGGAGCTACACCACTGTACGACCTTCGTTAAATGCATTAGCCATGCTTTTGAACCGTATGCATTGTTTTACTATTTTCCCTTTATATATCAACTCTGTAATTTACTGTTCTAATTTTTCGATTTTTTTCTAAATATTCCGATTTTATTATAAGAAATTGCATTTCTTAATAAAGGTGCCCTTGTAATTAGTTGAGTGCTCGTTTATGTCATTTATTTGTTTCTTATCATTATTTTATATGATAGTCTGTATACGTTCCTACGTTGACGTAGCGACACGACTGGTGATATATGGTAGTTGCATACGGCAAGCGGAGCGGCACTACCGGAGGATCTTCGTTAATTCCCTTAACCGTGACTTTGTACCGTAGGCATTTTTTCCCAGCTTTCCATTTATTTATACAAACTGTAATTGACTGTTATGATATTTTCCATTTTTTACATAATAATCAATTTTTAGTTTAAGCAATTGTATACCATAATAGAAGTGCTTACGGTATTAGCTGAGTGTACGTTTATGACAATATTATGTTAAATTTTTTGTTATGTTATATGATTGTCTCTATGCGTACCTACGCATCCGTCGGTATACGACAGGAGTTGTATTGTAGTTGCGTTCGGATGATTGGAGCGGCGTACAGGAATGATTTCGTTAATATGTATAACCGTATTACTGTACCGTATGCATTCCTTCGCAGTTTCTTATTTACTCCTACATACTGCAATTTACTGGTATGATATCTTCAATTTTCTACTAAATTTCCATCTTTTACTTCAAAAAATTGTATTTCTTAGGAAATGTGTCTTTGGAATTAGTTCAGTGTACGTTTATGACATTATTTTGTTAAACATGGTGTTATTTTATATGATTGTCATCATATGTACCTATGCTGCCGGAGCGACACGACTGGTGTCATCTTGCTGCTGCGTACGGCATATCGAGGAGGAATAATGGATGGTCATCGTTAATTTCCGAAAGCATATTATTGTACCATATGCATTCATTCGCTGTCGTCAATTTATTTCTACACACTGCAATATACTTTTATGATAATTTCCATTTTCGTCAAAATTTCCTGTTCCTGATTTCAAAAATTGTATTTCTCAGTAAATGTATCTTTCGAGTTATTTGTGTGTACGTTTATGACAATATAATGTTAAATTCGTTTTTAAATCGTATGATTCGTTGTGTACGTACCTGCGTTGTCAGCAAGACACGTCTGGCGAGGTCATGCAATTGCGTACGCAAGGACGAAGGGCCACTATGGGATGATCGTCCATAATTTCTTTAACCCTGATTTTGTACCGCATTCACTTATCACTCATTTTCTAGTTACTTATACAAACCGTAATAAACTGCTATGATATTTTCGATTTTTTTCAAAATTTTCAGTTTTCAGTTTAAGAAATTGTATCTCCTAGTAAAAGTTGCTTTTGAATTAAGTAAGTTTCGGATTGGTTCAATATTTTGTTAGGTTCGTTGTTATTTTATACGAAAGACTGTATGCGACCTGTGCTTCTGGAGCCACACTGCACAAGTGGTCTTGTAGTTACGTACGTAAGTTCGGAGCGACATACTGTATGGTCTTCGATAATTTCTTTAACCATGAATTTGTACCGTATGCATTTTTTCCAGTTTTGCATGTAATGTGCATATTGTAATTTACGGTTTTGTTGTTTTCGATCTTTTTTCAAAATTTCCTACTTTTACATTTAAAAATACATTTCTTAGGAAAAGTACCTTCGAATTAGTAGAGTGTACGTTTACGACAATATAATGTTGGACTCGGTGGTATTCCGAATAATTGTCTATATACGTACCAACCCTGCCGGTATGGCACGGCTTGAGTTACCTTACAGTTGCGCTCGCTAGATCGGAGCGACGATGCTGTATGATGTTTGTTAATTTCTTGAATCGTGTTATTGTATCAATTGCATTCCTTCGGTGTTTTCTATTTATGTGTTGGTGACAATATTCTCGATTTTTATTATGAAACATTGTATTCCTTGTTAAAAGTGTAGTTGGAATTAGTGTATGGCATTATTCTGTTATACCTATTATTATTTTATACGATTGTCGGTATACATACCTAGGCTGCTAGAGCGAAACGAGTGGAGTGGTGTTGTAGTTGGCACGACAGATCGGAGCGACACTATGGCATGGCCTTCACTAATTTCTTTAACCTTAATATTGCACCATATGCATTCGATCGCAGCTTGCAATTTATTTATACAGTATGTAATATACTGTTACGACGTTGTCGATATTTTTCATCACTTTCAGTTGTTTGAAAAATTGTGTTTCTTAGTAAAAGTGTCTTTTGAAATAATTAAATCTGCATTTATGACACTATTTTGTACAATTTGTTCCCGCATTGGATGACTGTCTGTATACATACCTACACTGCTGGAGCGACACGAATGCATCGGACTTGTATTCGCGTTCGGTAGATAAGAGCGATGCTGCTGTGTGGTCTCTGTTAATTTCGTTGACCTTGAAATTTGGTCTCTGTTAATTTCGTTTGCATTCTTTCGCAGTTTTCTACGTTGTAATTCATACTATAATTTACTGTTTTGATATTTCCGATTTTTTTCAAAATTATCAATTTTGTATTTAGAAGATTGTATTCCTTAGTAAAAGTCTATTTGGAAATAGTTGAGTGTACGTTTATGGCATTATTCTGTTATACCAATTGTTATTCTAAATGATTATTTATATACGTACCTACGACTCCAGAACGACACGACTGGCTTGGTCTTATAGTTGCCTTCAGTAGGTGTGAGCGACAGTTCTGTGTGTTCTTCAATTATTTCTATAACCTTAATACTGTACCGTATGCATTCTTTCTGAGTTATCAATGTCTTTGCAAATAATGTAATTTACTGTTATGATACTTGCCATTTTCTTCGCAACATGCAAATTTTATATTTTGGAAATTGTATTTCTTAGGCATAGTGCATTTGGAATTAGTTGAGCGTACGTTTGTGACAATATTAAGTTGAATTTGATGTTGTATTATATGATTGTTTGTACACATGCTAACGCTAATCGATCCACACGACAGGAAGTGAGTTTGCAGTTGAGAATGGTAGATCGTTGTGATGCAACCCTGCTCGTCACCGTATGCCTATCGGCGCTGCGGATCTGTACGAACGGATTGGTGTTGTAGTTGCGTACGGAAGATCGGAGAAGCACAACTGGATAATATACCTTAATTTCATTAACCTTGATTTTAAGCCACATCCGTTTCGCCCCATGTTTTCTGATTATTTATACTTACTCCAATTTTCCGTTACATTTCCGACATTCTTTCAAAATTATTAATTTTTAATTTAAAAATCTGTTCTTCTCGGTATCGTTTCCTTCTGAATTGGTTGAGCTTCCGCATATGACAATACATTGTTACGCTTGTTATTATCTCATATGCTTGTCTGTATACGCACCTACGCTCCCGTAACGACACGATTGGAGTGGTCTTGTAGTTGCGTACGGCAGATAGCACGGGCATACTGTATGCCCCTCATTAATTTCTTTAACCATAATATTTTTCCATATGCATTCTTTCTAATTTTCTAATTATCTACAAATGCTGTTGTCTACTGTCATGATGATTTTGATTTTTTTTCAAAATTTTCTATTTTTAGACTCAAAAATTGTATTTCCTTGTAAAAGTGTCTTTGGAATTATTTGTTTGTACCTTTACGACAATATCATATTAACTTCTTTGTTATTCTCTATGATAGACTGTATACGTGCCTACGGCTGCGGAGCGACACAGTTGGAGTGCTGTTGCATTTGCAGTCGCCAGAACGGAAGGACGCTACAGTATGTGATCTTCGTTAACTTCTCTAACCGTGTTATTGTACCATATGCGTTTTCTCCCAGTCCTCCACTTATTTATACATACTGCAGTTTCCTGATATGGTATTTCAGATCTTTTTTCAAAATTTTTAAGTTTTGGATTAAAAATTGTATTTCTTAGTAAATGTGTCTTTGGAATTTGTTGAGTGTACGTTTGTGACTACATTTTGCTGCATTTGTTGTCGTACTGTAGGATTGCCTGTACTCGAGCTACGCTACCGGAGCCACATGACTGGAGTGAGCTTGCAGTTAAGCATGGTAGATCGGGCGCCGCTACTGTATGACCTTCGCTAATTTCTTTGACCTTGATTAGGTACCGTATGCAGTTTTCCCCTGTTTCCAATTTATTAATACAAACTGTAATTTACCGGTAAGATTTTTTCCATTTCTCTCAAAATTTCCAGTTTTTGTTTGAGAAAGTTGTATTACTTAGTAAAAGTGCCTTTGGAAATAGTTGAGAATATGTTTATGACAATATTTCGTTAAATGCCTTGTTATTTTGCATTGTGTCTATACGTACCTGCTCTGTCGGAGCGACACGACTGGTGATGTCTTGTAGTTCGTAACGCAGATCGGAGCAGCATACTGGATGGTCTCCATTAATTTCTTTAACCACAGTATTGTTCCGCATGCATTGTTTCACAGTTATCTATTTATTTATAGGTATTGTAATATCCGACTATGATACTTTCGAATATCATGGAAATTTTCAATTTTTAGTTAAAATGATTGTGTTTCTTAGTAGAAATATCTTTGTAATTAGTTGAATGCTCCTTAGTGACATTATTTTCGTAAACTTATTGTTACTTTATATGAAGGTCTGTATACGTACCTACTCTTCCGGAGCGACACGATAGGAGTGGTCTGCCACTTGCATTCTCCAGATCGGAGAGGCTCTACTGGATGGTCTTTGTTTATTTCTTTCATATTGGTATTGTACCGTATGCCATTTTCCGCAGTTTCCTATTTTTTTCTTTTTTTTTGTACATACTGTAATTAACTATTAGAATACTTTTGATTTTCTTCAAAATTTCTGTTTTATAACTTAAAAATACTATTTTTTAGTAAAAAGCGTCTTTTGGGTTAGTTGAGCTTACGTTTATGACAGTATTCCGATAAGCTTGTTGCTATTTTATGTGATTATTCGTATACGAACCTACCGGCTTCGGGCTGACACGACTGGTGTGGTCTTGTAGTCGCGTACGTCAGATCGCAGCAGCACTACTGGATGGTCATCGATAATTTCTTTAGTCATAATATTGTGTCGTATGCACTCTTCTGTAGTTTTCTATTTCTTTATAAATTCTGTAGTTTACTCTTATGATGTCTTCGATTTTCTTCGATACTTCCAATTTTTATTTCAGAAAATTGAATTTCTTAGATAAACTGTCTTTGGAAATATTTGACTGTACGTTTATGACAATATTTTGTTAAACATATTGATATTTTGTATGAATTCTAAATCATCTAATGAAATTTTCAACATCTATTTTTAAATATCGTGCAACTTATTATATGTGTCTTTGGAATTGAATGAGTGTACACTTATGACGTTGTTGTGTTAAACTAACTGTTATTTTATATGATGTTCTGCATACGTACCTACGCAGTTTGAGCAACACGACTGGGCAAGTCCTGTATTTGCGTACGGCAGATCTGAGCGACACGACTGTATGATCTCTGTTGAAATCTCCAAGCTTGATAGTGTACATCGCGCATTCTGTCCCTGTTTTCCATTTTATTATACACACTGTAATTTACTCTTATGATATTTTCCATTTTTTTCATAATTATGAATTTTTGTATAAAAGACTGTATTTCATTGAAAATGTGACTATGGAATTAGTTGAGCGTACGCTGATATCGTGATTATTTTAATCTTATTGTTATCTTATATAATTTCTGTATACGTACCTACGCAGTCGGAGCGAAGCCACTGGGGCGGCCCTGTAATTGCGAACTGCAGATCTGCATATATGCATACTGTATGGTCTTCGTTAATTTCTTTAACCTTGATATTGTATCGTATGCATTCCTTCTCAGTTTTCTATTTGTTTATGCACACAGTAGTGCGCTTGTATGATATATTCTTTTTTTTGTAGAAATTTCCAATTTTTTATTACAAGAAGTGTATTTTATAGCAATAGTGTCATTGGAATTTTTTGACTTTTCCCATATGATATGATTTTTTTACATTTGTTGTTGTTTTTTATGAGTGTACGTATTCGCAGCGACACTACTGGTTGATCTTCGTTAATTCCTTTAATCTAGATATTGTAACATATGCACTTTTTCCAGTTTTGTATTTATATCTACATATTGTAATATATTGTTACGATATTGCCGATTTTTTACCAAATTTCGAATATACTATTATATATAATGACTTTTTAGTAAATTCGAGTTTAGAATTTGTTGAGTGTACATTCGTCACAATATTTTGTTAATCTTGTTGTTACTTTATATGATTGCCTGTATGCGTGCCTACGCTTCCTGAGGGACACGGTTGGTGTTGTTTGTTGCTGCGTTCGGTAGATCGGAGCGACACTAGTGATAGATCATCGTTGTATTCTCTATCCTTGATATTATACCGCATGTATTTTTCGACAGTCTTCCATTCATTTCTGCACACTGCAAGTGACTGTTATAATGTATTCGATTTTCATAATAATTTCCAATTTTTTATGTCAAAAATTGTATTTCCTAGTAAAATTGGCTATAGAATTCGATGAGTGCACGTGTATGACATTATTCTGTTACGCTTATTATTCATTTAGATGGCAGGTTATACCTGTGCCTAGAGTGACACGGCTGGAGTGGGATTGTAGCTACGTACCGTAGATCGGAGACACACTATTGTACAGTATTCGTTAATTTCTGTGAACTTGATATTGTCTTTTATTCATTCGTTCGCAGTTTTGTATTTACTTATGAATACTGTGACTTACAGTTATGATATTTTCGATATTTCTCTAAATTTCAAAATTTGCATTTAATAGAAGGTGTGTCTCTCTAATTAGTTGATTTCACGTTTAAGACAATACTGTGTTAAATTTGTTGTCATTTAATACGATTCTTTGTATACGTACCTACGCTGCCGGTGCGACTCGACTATGGATGCCTTGTAGTTGCGTAGGCAAATCGGATGCGACAATAGCTTACGGTCTTTGTTTACTTCTTTAATCTCACCAATATAGAGTAAGCATGCTTGGCCGGTTTCCATTTACTTCTACATTCTGCAATTTACTTTTATGACATTTTCGATTTGTTTCATAACTTCCAGTCTTTAATTTCAAAAACCGTGTTATTTAGGAAAAGTGTCTATGGAATTAGATGAAATTACGTTTATGACAATGCTTATTTATGCATGTTGTTACTCTATATGAATGCATGTACACGTACATACGCTGCCGGAGGGATACAGACTGGCGAGATCTTGCAGTTGCGTATGTCAGCTCCACGTGGCACGACTGGATGATCTTCGTTAATTTTCCAGACCTTGACATTGTACAGCATGCATTTATTCCCAGGCTTCCATCCATTTATTCACAATTTTATTTCCTGCTGTTCTATTTTCCATTTTTTATATAATTATCAACTCTTAGTGTGAAAAACAGTATTTCCGAGTAAAATTGCCTTTGGAGTTATTTGAGTTTACGTTTATGATATTATTTTGTTAAACTTATTGTTATTTTACCTGATTGTCGGTATACGTACCTAAGCCTCCGCAGCGACAGTGCTAGAGTGATCTTGAAGTTTCATTCCGTTGATCGGATCGACACTACTTTATTATCTTCGTTAATTTCTCCTACCTTGATATTGAACCGTATGCGTTTCTTCCCAGTCGTCCATATATTTATAGATACTGTAATTTAACATGTTGATTCCGGCCTGACTCACCGATGGGCCACGATTGTTAATCAATAAATGCGTAGTACAAAATTTACAAAATAATATACATTAACATTTCTACCATATAATCAAACATTTGACACAAAATACGTAACGCACAATTTAATTACTTCATTAAATATAATAAAATATAACGACTTATGTTACCGATGCAATTTTTTAAAGCATTTAAAACAATGTGCCGGCTTGTCCGGACAACTGCTACAAAAGGTGATTACCTTTTTTGTTTTGTTTGTGCTGTACTATGTACCGTTTAAGTGTTTTAAGCGTTTACAACAATCTTTACATCTTCTCCTCATCGTACTAGCTGGTTCTTGGTGTGAACTTAAAAAAAATGTTTTTTCCGTCTACTTCCTATTAGATCCTCACTAGAGGGGTTCTTAACACTCATCAATAGATAATCAATAATTTGCTGTCTAAATTTTAGATTTGGTAACGCTTGGTTCCCCACTGTTTGTGGATGTACCATGCATTTGCTAAAGAGGTCAAGCATATTAGCTCCATAATAACTTTTCTATACCATTCTAACGTTCTCCGTCAACGTTTATAATAGGAACACAATTCGTCTGATATATCAACTCTCTTCTTCGCACTATTGTAAGAGAAAACGATGTCTGGTGTAAATTGATCATCTTTGCCACGAATAATGGCGCAACTGTGAGATCTCGATGTGGTTAACATACATTTGGGACTTTTGTGGGTCCACTTTAAAAATTTCACGCCGCTCCGATATTCAAGAGATATAATGTCGCCCCGTTTCTTTTTCTGCATTGACTGTGACGGTATAATCTTTCTATTCATTTTGACTGCATTGCAAATATATGTTTTTTTGGTGAGAAGATCTTCTACTAAAGGAATACATGTATAATAACTGTCGAAAAATAAAATCCGGACCTTGAATAATATATCTCGTATCAATGTCATGACTACATCGTGAGAATGTGCCCTTAGAATTCACGTTTCATTTCTTCCGAAATAGATATGCAAATTATATGTATATCCGCCCGGAAGGCAGAGTTTGTACAGTTTTATTCCGTACTTGCGCCGCTTATCGGGTATATATTCACGAAAGCTAAGGCGTCCGTTCCACGAAACCATGCTTTCGTCAAATACTATATTTTTACCTGGTTTTACTGCATTTTGGAATGTACGAAGAATTATATCAACTACATTTCGGATTTTGTGTAACAGATCCACGGTTATAGCCGTAGCATTATCGGAATAGTGCACGTACTTTAATATAGCTAAGAATGGATCGCGTTTCATTGCTTTCATTATCCGCGCATTCGCATACATCGCCTTTTTAGACCAATATATTCGAATTTCGGGTTCTCGCCCTACACACATATTAAGCAAGATATCAGTAAAGCTATTTAATTCACATTTTGTCATGGGATTCCATGCTTGCTGGTGTTGCCTCCTGCCATATGCTGCATTCACCATATGAATAATAATTTATATAATGCAACTGTATCGTCGCAGTCCGTCTCCATGATCAGTAGCTCTTCTTCTTCTGAATTCTCTTCCTCTGATGCAAATTTCCCTGCTATTTTCCGCCATTCCGCATCATCATCTTTATCCCCTACACCAGACTCCGAAACTTCTTCCACCGTGGTACTCCTATCTGTTCCCGTGTCCGATGATGATGATGAAATTATTCCATTTCGTCGTCCCTTTCGCATGATTCCAGATATAGATACATCTGACGAATTACTGAATTCCATATCCATTGTATCTTATATTTAGATGGGCAAAAATGAATAATGAAAAATGATAGCCGTCTTTATAGAAAGATGGAAATATCATACTACCTTCATACCTACTGGATGGAATGTATACTCCGGAACCTTTCAGAACTGTACTGACATCGCGCCTCATAAAAACTCACAAAAACCCACAATACTCACAACGCACACTAACTGAAGTCTTCTTCTCTTGCCGTCAACTCTAAAATCTCCGTAAACCAGGTGCCGCTGCCTAAACTCTCAATGATCACCCTCACTTACCTGGTCACACATTATGTAAGAAGTGTCAGCTGTGTAGTATTCGTTCCCTCAGAAATCACTGATTTCCCTCATTACGTGTGGGCGGTCCTTAACATCTAATTGCGCCGCCGAAGGCCCAGAGGCTGGCCAAAGTTCGCATACCTCAAGCTCTCCCCTAGGCCCGCGATCGGCCAAGGGAATGGGAATATTTCTGGAAAATCGCAGAATGGTGCACGGCCACTAAACCCGGCAATGTATCTTTCTTTGGCGATCCTGGAGACAAGACTCTAGTGCGGAGCCCCAGAGACCCTATGCATGTACAAGTTGCCAGTGCGCCTAGGAATCGATAGTCGGGATTCGACGAAATTGCCACTCGCTCTCAACATAATTCACGCATATAACATACTCTACGTCCTGGAAATGTTTTCGTCGTGTGCGACAATAGGTCGCAGTATTTCTAGAGAACTATTGCGTTTCGAATTGTCCTACTACTTCTGTTGTAAACATCTCGTGGTCAGAAACACGTGAAGCTAAACCCCTACTTGACCGAACTTGGGCTCTAGCAGGGAGAACCTGGCTTAAAATGGGCCAGGGGGAGGGCCACGTGCTCTTCACTCGAAGACGTTCCCCAGCGCGTGGTCATAAATATCGAGTGGCCACACAAACGGAAAGTGCTCCGGTCACCGCGCTTGGGTGGCATGTAATTTATACATATTTGGTGCCTGAAGTATCGGCGCTACACCTTGTAGGAGGGGGATCTCCCCCCCCCCCCCGCGTGAGAGGGGACTTATCCTTCCTCAAGATGTACAATGCGAAGATGAAACGAACGCCCGTGGTCCCAAAGCATCAATAAGGGAAGATTTCCCCTGTTTGGCCGTCTCTACGTGTTTTCAAAGCGCATCATGGAAAATCGTGGAGAAAGTAAAAAACTGCCACTGAAACGGTAAAAACAAGTCTTCGAAACGTCGAAGTGTGTTAATAAATCTTCGAGACGTCGAAGAGTCAAAGCGGAAGTGAGTTTCCTCCTAACGTGATAGTGGGCATTAGGGCGCATGCATTGAGCAGTATAATTCGGTGCCGCGTCGCCCCATGGTGAGAACCACTAGATGATGCGCCGCCGCAAGGAACAGACATCGAATATCCGCGTATGCGTCAACGTGTTAAGATTGAATCCGTGAATTAAGACGACTATTACCAAAACTGTTTAGCGAATTTACACCCGGAGTACCTGGTTTGTCTCTCGGAGACCCAGGATACGTGAAGCTATTAACTTAGTCGTTCCAATCCCAAAGAAGGTGGTAACACTCTTGCGTGGTTTGGCGATCGATTTTGCTATTCAGACAAGAAATTACAGTCTCCGGCTGCTAAAGTGTCTAATAATTTGTTTCCGTGAGCTCTATGCAAGACACTCGCTACAAGGGGTTGTGGGCTTGAAATGTAACGTACTGATAAAAAGTATGACTTTATAGCACTTGGTAATGTTCCCCGATTGCTTGCCCCCCTACTTTGGTTTCCAAACCATGAACTAAGATGTCCATTGCCTGCAATTTTCACCGGATTCCCTTCCAGAATACCTGGTATGGCTCTGGGAATCTCTGGGTAGGTGAAGCTACTCTCTTAGCCGTTCGTCTCCCACAGCAGGTGATAACGTTCTCGAGCGTCTTGGCACTCGATATTTTTGTTCATAATGAAAATAATGTGCTCGTCATAATAGTATTTACTAATTTCTTCGACTGAACATGACGTAATAATCCGGATACGACAGGTTAGAGTTACCAAAGGTTGGGATATCGGTAAAATGTTTGACTCTATACCAGAAGGTAACGTTCTACAACGGTTTGACTGTCTGCTTTTAATGTGTCTATTGTCAATAGTGTTCAGCGGATTTACTTCCGCAATACCTGCTTTGACTCTCGGCATCGCAGGTTGGGTGATGGTACTGACTTAGCCTGTCATCTCTCAAAGAAGGTGGCAACGTTCTCGAGAGGTTTGACCATCGACCTTCTAATTCATACATGAAATAATGATGTTGTCACTACAATGTATGCTAATTTGATCCTCTGAATACCATGCAGAGCTCTCGATGCTGCGTGTTACGCCTCCGAGTGGTATGGTGTTCAGTATTGCATGTGACTTTATACCAACTGGTAACGATCTCAAACGTTTTAACGCTCTACTACGGTATTAAAGTTATGAATTAAGGTGTCGTCTGTTAATAGTGTTCAGAGTATTTACTCCCAGACTATCTTGTTTGACACTCGGAATCTTAGGAAAGGCAGTGCTCTTGGGATAGCCCTTAGATTCTCAAGGAAGGTAACAACGTTCTCGGGCGGTTAGACTTTCGATTTTGCCATTCATACATGAAAATAACGTGTTCCGTCTTCTAAAATGTCTACCAATTTTATTCTGTCAACACTAAGCAAGATACTCCCGACAGCGTGTCAGGCTGCTCGGAAGGTAAGGCCTTCTGTAAAAAGTTTGACTCTGTAGGGATTGGTGAAGTTCTACAACGGTTTGACACTCGATCGTCAAATTTGAACATGAAATTAAGGTGTCCGTCACTGAACTGATTGCTAATTTCTTTCTCTGATCACGATGTTATACTCTCGATACGGCGAGTTCGCTTCTCCGAAGGTAGTGCTATCGGTAATGTGTTTGGCTCTATGCCAGTAGGAAACTTTCTACTGCTGTTTGATGTTCGGTATTAGTATTCGAACCGTAACTTAAGGTGCCTGTTGCCAGTACTGTTCTGCGTATTTACTCCAGGAATGCCTGGTATGACTGTAGAAAACAAGGGATATCTGAACCCACTGACTGAGACGTTCTAATCTCATAGGAGGTTGTAACGGTTACCAACCGATTGTCCCTCGGTCTTCTAATTCATACATGAAAATAAGGTGTGCTTCTGCTACAATGTCTACTCATTTCATTCCGTGAGCAATAAACGTGACATTCGTAATAGCTGGATAGGCTCTAGGATGATAAGGGATCCGGTAAAAAGTTTGATTTTATACCATTTGGTAATGTTCTCATACGGATTGACCATATACTTTAATATTCATACCGTGATTCAAGGTGTCTATTGCTAATACTGTTCAGCTGATTTACTCGAGGTATACCTGGCTTGGCACGCGTAACAGGTTAGGTGAAGTTATTGGCATAGCCGTTCGACTCTCAAGGAGGATGGTTACGTTCGCGGACGGTTTGACGCTCGATCTTCTTATTCATACATGAAGTTAAGGTACTCGTCAATAAAATGTGTTGTAATTTCTTTCCCTAACCACGGCGTCATACTCTTGATACAGCGGGTTATGTTCTCGGAAGGTAAGGCCTTCGGCAAAAAGTTACACTTAATACCAATGCGTAATGTTCTGCAACGGTTTGACTCTGCACTTTAATATTTATCCTGTGAATTAGCGTGTCTAATGCCAATAGAGTAAAACGGATTTATACCAGGAATACATGATTTGACTCTCGGAATCACAGGAAAGGTGAAGCTATCGACTAAGTCGTTCGTCTCGCACAGAAGATGGTAACGTTCTCGAAAGGTTACACCCTCGATCTTCTAATTCATACATTAACTTAAGGTGCTCCTGTCTAAAATGTCTACTGTTTTGTTTCCATGAACGCTAAGCGGGACACTCCCAACAGCGGGCTGGCCTGCTAGGAAAGTATGGCCTTCGGTAACAAGTTTGATCGTATTTTCGAATAGGTAACGATATGCAACTGTTTGACGCCCTTCCTTAATATTCAAACCGCGCATTGGGGGTCCTATTTCCAATACTTATCATAGGATTTACTCCAGGCATACCTGGTTTGCCTCTCGGAATCACAGGATAGTTGTAGCTATTGAGTTATCTGTCCAGCTCTCAAGGAAGGAGTTAACGTTCTCAAACGGTTTGACCTTCAATTTTATAATTCATACATGAAATTATTGTTCCCGCCGCTTAAATGTATAATAATTCGTTTCTCTGAACACGAATTTATTTTCTCCACACAGTGGGTTATTTTCTGGATAGCAAAATTGTTCGGTAAAAAGAATATCGTCATAGCTATTTGTAACGTTCTCCAACGGCTTGAAACCCTACTTTATTATTCATACCGTGAATTAAGGTGTCTATTGCCAGTATCGTTCAGCAGATTTATTGCCGTATTACCTGATATGACTCTCGGAATCACAGTATAGGTGAAGCAATTCACCTAGCCGTTCGATACTCAAGGATGGTGGTGACGTTCACTACCAGTTTGACACTCCATCTTTATAATTCATACACGGAGTTAAGGTACCCGTCTCCAAAATGCATTCTAATATGCTTCTCCGAACAAGAAGATAAACTCTCGATATAACGCGTTAGCTTCTCGATGGAAAGGCCTTCAGCGAAAAGTTTGACTCTGTAGCAGTATGTAACGTTCCACAACAGTTTGAGTCTGTACTTTACTATATACATTCCATGCAACAGTGTGTGGAAGACTAATACTGTAGAGCGGATCTACTCACGGAATACCTGGTTTCACATTCCGTATCACAGCATAGGTGAAAACACTGACTTATCCGTTCGACCCTCAAAGAAGGTCATAATATTCACGAACGATTTGACACTTGATCTTCTAATTCGTAGATGAAATTAAAGTGGCCGTCTATAGAGTGTGTAGTAAATTACTTCCCTGAATAGGAAGTTATTCTCTCGATACAGCGGGTTAAGTTCACGTAACGTCAGGCCTTGCGTACAAAATTGAACTCTGTACCAATTGGTAATGCTCTCCGAAGGCTTGTCTCTCTACTTTAATGATCAAATCGTGAATTGAGGTAGTATATTGCCTCTGCTGTACAGCGGATTTACTCCGGGACTGACTGGTGTGACTCTCGGTATCACTAGGATACGTGAACATAATGCCTTAGCTATGAGACTCTCAAAAAAGGTGAAAACGTTGTCGATCGGATTAACTCTCGGTCATCTATTCATAAGTGACAATTCGGTACTTGTCACTAAAATGTATACTACTTTGCTTCCCCGGTCATGAAATTATACTCTCGAAGCAGCGGGTTAGGTTGTCGAAGGGTGAGGCCATAGGTAAACTGTTTGACTCTATTGCAATATCTATCGTCCTAGAACGGTCTCAATCTGATCTTTAATATTTGCAGCGTGAAACAGCTTGCCTAGGTCCAATACTGTACTTCGGTTAGTCCCGGATAGCCAGGATTGTCTCTAGGAATCATAGGATTGGTGAAGCTACTGGCGTACCTGTGGGAGTCTCAAAGGTGGTGGCACCGTTCTCGAACGATTTGCCTCTCAGCCATCTAATGCTTATTTGAATTTATGGCACCCGCCATTGTATTGTATTGCACCTTGTTGCATAAAACATGATGTTATACTCTCGATAGAGCGGGTTAACTTGTCGAAAGGAAAGGACATCGGTAAAAATTTTGACACAATACCAATAGGTAACGATTTACAAGTGTTTGGCTTTGAATCTTCAAATTCATGCATTAATTTAAGCTGCCGTCACTAAATTATATACCAATATGTTTCGCTCAAAACGTAGCTATACTCTAGATACTGCGGTTTTGCATTTCGGAAGGTAAGGTGTTCGGTTGAAAGTGTGACCCTAAACCAATACGTCACGAGCTACAACGGTTTGTCTGTGTACTTTAAGATTTCTACCGCGAAATACGGTAGTCATTGCCCATACTGAACTGCAGACTTACCCGCGGAATACCTGATTTGGATGTCGGAATCAGAGGATAGGTGAAGCTACTAGGAATGCCGTTCGTCTCTCACAGAAGGTGGTAACGTTCTCGAGCGGTTTGGCCCTCCAATTCCTAACTCATTCATGAAGTTAAGGTGCCCGTCACTGAAATGACGACTAATTTCTTTCCCCATACACAAAGTTATACCTCGTTGGATCTGGTGAGGTTCGCGGATGATAAGGCCTTCGGTAAAACATTGCCTCTGTAACAAGTGATAACGCTCACATACGGTTTGACGCTCATCTTTAATATTCAAATCGTGATGTAAGGTGTCTATAGCCAATACCGCTCAGCGGATTTACGCCAGGAATAACTGGTTTGTCTTCCGGGACCACAGGATACGGGAAACTATTGACTCACCCGTTCAATTTTCGAAGGAGGTGGTAACGTTCTCGCACGGTTTGCCACTAGATCTTCTAATTAATACATGAAGCTAAGACGCTCGTCACTAAAATGTAAATTAATTTGCTGCTCTGAACACGAAGTTAAACGCAGCATACAGCGGGTTATCTTCTCCGAGTGTAAGGCTTTCGGTAAGGTGTTTGACTTTATGGATATGGGTAACGTTCTACAATAGTTTGACTCTGTACTTTAATATTCATGCCACGAATTAAGGTGAATACTGCCAATAATGTACAAGTCATCTGCTCCAGGAGTACCTAGCTTGACTCTCGGAATCACAGGATAGGTGGAGCAATTGACATATGCATTGGAATATCAAAGAGGGCGGTAACGTTCCCGAACGTTTACACCATCGATCCTCTAATTCATATATCAATTGAAGATGTCCGACACTAAAATGAATACTGATTTCCTTCCCTGAACATGAAGTTATACTCTCGATACATCGGCTTAGTCCTCCGGAGGATAAGGTATTCGGCAATACGTTTGACGTTATAGCAATTGGTAACGATCTTAAACGGATTGACGCATCACTATAAAATCCAAACCGTGAATTATTGTGTCTATAACCAATACAGTTTAACGGATATACTACCGGGATAGACGGTTTGACATTCGAAATTACAGGATATATAGAAGCTATTGACTTAGCCGTTCGTCCCTCGCAGATGGTGGCAACGTTCTCGAGCGATTTGACCCTCGATCTTCTAATTCATACATGAAGATAAGGTGCCGTCGCTAATATGTGTACTAATTTTGTATCTGTGAACTCGTTGTTATCCCGCAGTATCGAGAGCACAGGTTCACGGAGGGTAAGTCATTAATTAAAAAGAATGTCTCCATACCAATTGGTAACGTTCTGAAACGGTTTGACCTTACGTTTCAATACTCAAGCCGCAAAATATGGCGTCTGTTGCCAATACTGTTTACTCGATTTACTCCTGGAATACCTGGCTTGTCCCTCGGAAGCACAGGGCAGGTGTAGCTATTGACTCACCCGCTCGTCCCTCAATGAAGGTGATAGCGTTTTCAAACGGTTTGACACTCGAGCTTCTGATGCACCCATGGAATTAACGGTAGCACTATTAAAATTGAGCGTCGAACCGCGAGAGACCGTTACCAATTGTTATAATGTCAAACTTCTTTGCGAATGCCGTATCTTCGGCTAACCTCACCAGCTCCATGGAGAGTATAACTTCCTGTATATGGAAAGAGGTTAGTATTCATTGGAATGCCGAGCACTTTAATTTCTTGCACGAATTAGATGATCGAGGATCAAACCGATCGAGAACGTCGCCACCTTCAGTGAGACGAATGACAAAGTCGATAGTTTCACCCACCCTGCGATTCCGGGAGTCAAACCAGGTATTGCGGGAGTAAATCCACTGAACGGAATTGGAAATAGACACCTTTATTCACGGCATGAATATTGAAGTTGGAGACTAATCATCGGAGGACATTACCAATTGGTATAAAGTCACTCCTTTTACGCAATAATTTATCTTCCGAGAAGCCATCCCGCTGTATCGAGAGTATAACTTCGAGTCCAGTCGAACAAATTTATATACATTTTAGCAGATGGAAACCTTATTTTCCTGTATGAATAGAATAATCGATGGTCAAACCGTTCGATAACGTTAGCACCTACTTTGAGATTCGAACGGTTAAGTCAATAGCTTCCCACATCCGATGCTTCTGAGAGTCAAAGCAGGAATTCATGGAGTGAATGCGCTGTACATTATAGGCAGGAGACACCTTAATTGAATACTAAAATAGGGTGCCACACCGTTTGAGAGCATTACGAATTACTATACACTCAAACGTTTTGCCGATGGCCTTTCCCATCACGAAGATCACTCGCTTCATCGAGAGAATAAGTTCGTGATCACAGAAAGAAATTTGTATTCATTTTAGTAATGGCAGCCTCAATTACATGTATAAATTAGAAGATCGAGTGCCAAACCGTTTGTGAACGTTACCACCTTCTTAGAGATACGAGCGGCAAAATGTATAGCTGCACCTGTACTGTGATTCCGAAGGTCAAGCCAGGTATTCGGGTCTTCGAGTCTATGCACAGTGAAGTATAGCAATTGGCTTCGTTAGTTAATGGTATGAAAAGTTAAAGAAGGGCGTCAATACTTTGTGGAACGGTACCTATTGGTATATTATCAAACATTTAAAGACGGTCTTAACTTCCTAAATTATAACCCGCTGTAGAGAGTGTCTTGCATCAGGATCATTGAACAAATTAGTAGATAATTTAGCACACGTACACATTTTTCTTAAGAATGATTAGGAAGATCGAGAATCAAACCGTTCGAGAACGTGACCACCATCGAGAGTCCAACTGCTAAATCAGAATAGATACGCCTATCCTGTGATTCTGAGTGTCGCAACACGTATTCCGGGAGTCAATCCACATTGCATTATTATCAATGGATACGTTAAATCACGGTACGAGTACTAAAGTGGAGTGGTAAATATTTTTCGATCGTTTCATATTGGTGTAGCGCCAATCATTTTACCGAAGACCTTGCCCTCCGAGATTCTAACCCGCCGTATCGAGAGAGTAATCAGAGAACGACATTATAATACACTTTAGTCATGGCCATCGCAATTTCATGTATGAATTACAAAATCCGGTGCCAAACCAATTGAGAACGTGCACACCGACTTTAAGTGTCGCACTGTTAAGTCAACGCCTTGACCCATCCTGTGATGCCAAGAGTCAAACATGTTGCTATACATTTTAGCGACCAGCACCTTAATTTCGTGCATGAATTATAATAGCTAGGGTCAAGTCATTCGAGAACGATACCACCTTCTGTGAGAGTCGAAAGGCCATGTCAGTAGCTTCAGATATCCTCTGCACGTAGGAGCCCAACCTTATATTCCGGGAGTACATCCGCTTAAGGGTATTGGCAATTGACACCTTAGTTCGCGGTGTGAATATTAAAGTAGAGAAACAAACCATAGGTGAACTTTACCAATTGGTGTGATGACATACTTCTTTCCGGACACCTTACACTTCGAGATCCGAACCCGCTGTACCGAGGGTATAAATTCGTGTTCGGAGAAACAAATTGGTATACATTTAGCGGCGGGATCGCTATTTTCATGTATGCATTGGAACACGCAATATCAATCCTTTCGAGGACGCTACCACCTTCTTCGAGATTCGAGCAGATTCGTCAGTAGGTACAACTATCATGCGGTCCCGAAGGGTAGGCAAGGTATTCCCCGTGTAAATCCGCTGAATATTACTGGCAATAGGCGCCGTAAGTCACGGTGTGAATATGAATGTAGGGCGCCAATCCGTATGAGAGCGTTACCCATTGGTATAACGTCTAACGTTTTACAGAAGGCCTTGCCGTCCGAGAAGCTAACCCGCCGTATCGAGAGTATAGCTGCGTGTTTAGGGAGACACTTTAGTATGCAATTTAATGACGTCACCAAGATTTCATGTATGAATTCGAAGGTCGACGGTAAAACCGATCGAGGACGATACCACCCTCTATGTGAATCGAACGCCTATACCAATAGCTGCACCTATCCTATACTTCCGAGAGTCAAAGCAGGTACTCCGGGTGTAAACGCCTTTTACATTATTGGCAATAGGCACCTTAATTTACGGTATGAATATTGAAGTACAGAGTCCATCCGTTGTAGAACGTTACCTATTGCTATATAGTCAAACATCATACCGATACCCTTGCATTCTTGCATTCGGAGATGATAACCCGCTGTATCGAGAGTATAACATTCTAATCAGAGATACAAATTAATATACATTCTAGTTATGGGCACCTCAATTTCTCGTATGAATGGAAAGATCTAGTGTCAAACGGTTCCAGTGCTATCCAACCTACTTTGAGAGTCGAATGGCTATGTGAATTGCTTCACCTATGCTGCTATTCCGATAGGCAAACCAGGTTGTGCCCGGTGGCAATCCGCTGTACACTACTGGTAATCAACACCTTAATTCCCGGCTTGAACATTAATGTAGAGCGTCAAGCCGTTTGAGATCGTTACCAGTTGATATAAAGTCAAACGTTGTTCGGCAGTCTTACCATCCGGGAAAATATCCCGCTGTAACGAGAGTATACGTTCGTGTTCACAGAAAGAAGATAGTATTAATTTCAGTGTCGGACACCTCAACTTCATGTATGAATAGGACGACCGAGGGACACACCGTGCGAGAAGGTTACCATCTTCTTCGAGTGTCCGACGGTTAAATCAATGGATACACCAATCCTGTGATTCCGAGTGGCACACCACGTAATCCGGGAGCGAATTCACAGTGCTGTATTACCAATGTACACGTTAATTGATGGTATGAATATTAAAGTAGAAGGTCAATCCGGCGGAGAAAATTACCAATTGGTATAGAGTCATTCTTTTTACCGAATACACCACCTTCCTAGAATCTAATCCGCATGTGGCGAGGGTCATGCTTAGTGCTCACAGAAACAAAGTAGTAGATATTTTATGAGACGGAAAGCTTATTTTTTATCTCTGAATGTGTTTATCGAGTGCCAAACCGTTTGAGTACAATCCCACCTTCCCTGAAAATCGAACGGAGAAGTCAATAGCGTAACCCATTCCGTGATACCTTGAGGTAAACCAGGAATTCCTGGAGCAAATCGGCTTTAAAGTTTTGGCAATAGACACCTTAATTCACGGTTCCAGTGCTAAGGTAGGCCGTCAAACCGGTGTAGAACGTTACCGATTCGAATAGGTTCAATCTTCCTACCGATGGCCTTACCATGCGAGAACAAGACCCGCTGTATCGAGGGTCTAGCGTCGGGTTCAGGGAAACAAATTATTGTCCCTTTTAGCCACTGGCACCCTAATTTCATGTATGAATTCAAAGATCGAGGGTCAATCCGTTTGAGAACGATAGCACCTTCTCTGAGGTCAAACGGTTAAGTCAATAACTACACGTTTGCTGTGTTTCCGAACGTCACACATGGCACTCCGGGAGTAAAGCCGCTGAACAATTTTGTTAATGGACACCATAATTCAGGGTTGCAATTTTAATGTAGGGAGTAGAACCGTTCGAGGACCTATCCACCTTTCTTGTGAATCGAACGGCTAATTCAATAGCTTCACCTAGCCTGAGATTCCGATAGTCAAACCAGATGTTGCGGGTGTAAATGCGCTATACAGTATTGGCAATAGGCACCATATTTCACGGTTTGAATATTGAAGTAGAGCGACAAGCCGTTTGAGAGCGATGCCAAGTAGTAGTATACATTCTAGTGACGGGGACCTTATTTTTATGTACGGATTGAAAGACAATGTGTCAAATCATTCGCGATCATTACCACAGTTTTTTATAGTCGAACGGCAGTATCAACAGCTTCATCCATAGTTGTGATTCCAAGTTTCAATCCTGGTCATCCAGGAGTAAATCCGCTCAGCATTATTAGAGGCATTAGTTCACCGCATGAATATTAATGTAGAGAGTCAAACCATCGGTGAATATAACAGGTAGGTATAAAGTCATTATTTTTACAGATTACCTTACCTTCCGAGAACATAACTGTCAGCAGGGTGTGCGTTCCTCCGTGTTCAGTGAAACAAATTAGTATTCGTATTAGTGTCGGGACCATTAATTTCATGTATGAACGAGGGGAACGCGAGGCAAACCGTTCCAGAACGTTACCAACTTCGTAGGGAATCGCACATATGTGGCATTAGCTTCACCTATCCTGCGATTCGGAGACTCAAACCAGATACTCCTGGATTAAATCCGCTTAATAGTATTCGCGGTGGATGCCATAATTCACGGTTTGAATTGTAAAGTAGGTTGTCAAACCGCTTGAGATCATTGCCAATTGGTATAAAGTCAAGCAACTTACCGATGGCTTTACCTTCGGCGAAGCATACTCGCCGTTTCGAGAGTATATCGTCATGTCCAGAGATGCAAATTGGTATACATTTTAGTGACGGGTACCTTATTTTCATGTATGAATTGGAAAATCGATGTGTCAAACAGTTCGAGAACGTTACATCCGGCTTTGAGAGTCGAACGGCTAAGTCGATAGCTTCACCTATTCCAAGATTCCACGAGTCAGATGAGATTCCGGTAGTAAATCTGTTGAAGAGTATTGGCTCTAAACGCCTTACTACATGGTTTGGATATTAAAGTAACGAGTCAAACAATTTGTGAACGTTACCAATTAGTATTAGGTCAAACGTTTTACTAATGATCTTGCCCAGCGAAACCTAGCGCGCTGTATCAGGAGTATGATAAGGTGTTTGTGGATCAAGACCGTAAACATGTTAGGCCCTGCTACCTTAATTTCATGTATGATGTAGAAGATTGAGTGTCAAACCGTTCGAGAACGCTTCCATCTTTTTTGAGAATACAACGGCGTAGTGAATAGCTTTACCTATCCTGTTAGTCGGATAGTCAGATCTGGTATTCCGGTAGTCAATCCGGCGTACACTATAGGCGGTGGTCATCTTAATCCACGGATTGAATATTATACTACAGAGTCTAACCTTTGTAGAACGTTACCATTTGGTATAATGTCAAATGTTTTTCCGATGACCTTACCCTCCGAGTACCGAATGCGCGGTATCGGGAGATTAACGTCGTAATCAAAGATACAAAGTAATACACATTTTAGTGACGAGCCTCTTAGTTTCATGTATAAATTAGAAGATCAAGTGTCGAACAATTCGAGAACGTAACCACCCTCCATGTCGAAAGGCTCGCACATGCTGTGATTCCGAGAGACAAACGAGGTATGCCGTGAGTAAATCCACTGAACAGTTTTGGTAATAGACGTCTTAATTCATGGATTCAATCTTAACACGTTGAAGCGTACACGGATATTCGGTGTCTGTTCCGTGCGGCGGCGCATCAACTAGTGGTCCGCTCCATGTGGCAGCGCGGCACCGAATGGTGCTTGCGCCCTAATGCCCACTATCGCGTTAGGAGGAAACTAACTTCCACTTTGACTTCTCGACGTTTCGAAGATTCACTTTGAATCTTCGACGTTTCGAAGACTTCTTTTTACCGTTTAAATAGAAGACTTTTACTTTCTCCACAATTTTCAATGATGCGTTTTGGAAACCGGTGGAAATGGCCAAACTGGGTAAGGCTTCCCATATTGTAGTTTTGGGACCACCGGCGTTCCCTTGATCTTCGCATTGTTTATCTAGATGGTGGAAAAATCTTCTCACACGAAGGGGAGGTGGAGAGGTCCCTCTCCTACAAGGTGAAGCGCCGATACTTCAAGCATGTAATATATATAAATTACATGTCACCCAAGCGCGGTGACTGGAGCACTTTTCGTTTGCGTGGCCATTCGATATTTGTGACCCCAGGCTGGGGAACGTCCTCCAGTGTAGAGCACATGACACTCCCCTGGCCCATTGTCAGCCAAGTTCTCAGTGCCAGAGCCCAAGTTCGGTGAAGTAGGATTTTAGCTTGTCGTGTTTCGGACCACTAGAAGTAAAGAACAGAGGTAATAGGACACTTCCAAACGCAATGATTCTCTAGAAATACTGCGACCGATTGTCGCACACGACGAAAATAGTTCTCGGAAGCAGTGTAAGTTTTATGCGTAAATTATGTTGAGTGCGAGCGGCAATTTCGTCGAATCCCCGACTATCGATTCCCAGGCGCCGTGGCAACTTGTAACATGCAAAGCGTCTCTGGGGCTCCGCACTAGAGTTTTGTTTCCAGGATTGCCAAAGTAAGATATATTGCCGGGCTATGTGGCCATGCGCCATTGTGTGATTTCCAGAAATATTCCCTTTCCCTTGGCCGATCACGGGCCTAGGGGTGAGCATGCGGTATGCGAGCCTAACCCAAAGCTTCTGGGCATTAGGCGGTCCAATTGGACGTTTAGGACAGCCCACACGTAATGAGGAATTCTGTGATTTCTGAGGGAACGAATACTATCCAGCTGACACTTCTCATATAATGTGTGACCTAGTAAGTGGGGATGATCATTGAGAGTTTAGACAGCGATACGAGGTTTACGGAGAGTTTAGAGTTGTCGGCATGTGAAGAAGACTTCAGTTAGTGTGCGTTGGGAGTATTGTGGGTGGTGCGAAGTTTTTATGAGGCGCGAGGTCAGTACAGTTCTGAAATGTTCCAGAGTATGCATTCCTTCCAGTAGGTATAAAGGTAGTATGATGTTTCCTTCCCTCTAAAAAGGCAGCTATCATTCCTTATTTTTCATTTTTGTCCATCTAAATATTAGATACAATGGATATGGGATTCAGTAATTCGTCTGATGAATCTGTATCTGGAATCATGCGAAAGGGAAGACGAAGTGGAATAATTTCATAATCATCATCGGACACGGGAACAGATAGCAGTACCACGGAGGAAGATGTTTCGGAGTCTTGTGTAGGGGATCAAGATGATGATGCGGAGAGGAGGAAAATAGCAGGAAAATTTGCATCAGAGGAAGAGTATTCAGAAGAAGAAGAGCTACTGATCAAGGAGACGGACTGCGACGATCCAGTTGCATTATATAAATTATTATTGATATAGTGAATGCAGCATATGGCAGGAGACAACATCAGCAAGCAAGAAATCCCATTACAAAATGTGAATTAAATACCTTTACAGGTATCTTGCTTAATATGTGTGTAGTGCAAAAGCCCGAAATTCGAATATATTGGTCTAAAAAGGCGACGTATACGAATGCGCGGTTAATGAAAGCAATGAAACGCGATCCATTCTTAGCTATATTTAAGTACGGGCACTTTTCTCATAATGCTACGGCTAGGACCGTGGATCTGTTACACAAAGTCCGAAATGTAGTTGATAAAATTCTTCGTACATTCCAAAATGCAGTAAAACCAGGTCAGAATATAGTATTTGACGAAAGCATGGTTACGTGGAAAGGACGCCTTCGCCTTCGTGAATATATACCCGGTAAGCGCGCAAGTACGGAATAAAACTCTACAAACACTGCCTTCCGGAAGGATATACATGGAATGTGCATATTTAATCCGGAAAAAATGAAACAAGAATTCTAAAAGCACATTCTCATGATGTAGTGATGACATTGACACGATATCTGTTATTCAAGGGCCGGATTTCATTTACCGACAGTTTTTATACAAGTATTCTTTTATCCGAAGATCTCACCAAAAAAATAATGCATTTGCGGTACAGTCAGAATGAGTAGAAGGTTTCCACCGCCACAGGCAAAACAGGAAAGGAAACGGGCCTACATTATATCTCTCAAAAATCGGAGCGGCATGAAATTTTTAAAGTGGACCGACAAAAGACCCTTCTGTATGTTAACCACTTCGATATCTCACAATTGCGCACAATATTAGCGGCAACGGTGATAAATTAAAATCAGACACCTTTTTTTCTAACAATAGTACGAAGATGGGAGTTCATATATCAGATTAAATGTGTTCCTATTATAAATGTTTACGGATAACGGTATGATGGTATAGAAAAGTTGTTATGGAGCTAATATGCGGCACCTCTTTAGTAAATGCGACGTACATCCACCAAAAGTGGGGAGCCAAGCGTTACAAAATTTTAAAATTTAGAGAGAAAATTATTTATTATCTATTGGATAGTGTTGAGAATCCCCAAAGTGAAGAGCTAATAGGAAGTTGAAGGAAAAACATTTTTGAATTTCACACCAAGGACCCGCGAGGAAGGTGAGGAAAGGATGTAGAGAGTGCTACAACCGCTTAACAAACATAAAAGGCATACAGAACGCCACAAACAAAGCAAAAGGAGTAATGACCTTCTGTAGAACTTGTCCGGATAAGGCGGCACTTTGTTTGAAATATTTCAAAAAGTAGCATCGGCAACATATGTCGTTATATTATGTTTTATTTAATGTATTAATTAAGTTAAAAGTCATGTAGTTTGTGCAAAATGTTTGATTATAAGTATGAAATGTTAATGTATAATGTTAAATTTGTAAAATAATATATTGTACTACGTATTTTTTTATTAACAAACGTGGCCCATCGGTGATGCATGCCGCTCCACGGAACAATCTAGCATGGGCAACCGGTGGTTCAGGCCGCCGCAGGGAACTGGCAAGCATGGGCCACCGGTCAGTCAGACCGACATCAACATGTTAAAGTAGAGGCACAAATTGTTTGTGGGCGTTACCAATTGGTACAAGATCAAACGTTTTACTGAAAACCTTACCCTCCGAATATCTAACCCGATGTATCGTGAGTACAACTTCGTGCTCAGAGAACGAAATTAGTATTATTTTCAGTCACTGTCACCTCAACGTCATGTACAGATTAGAAGAACGATGGTCTCTCCTTTCTAAAACGTTTCCACTTTTTGTCACAGACGAACGGCTAAACCAATAGCTTCTCCTGTCCTGTGATTCCAAAAGATACACTTGATGTTCCGGTAGTGTATGCGCTGTACAGTATTGGTAGTCGTCTCCTTAGTTCACGGTTTGAATATTAAAGTAAAGCGTCAAACTGTTTGTCGGCGTTACCAATTCGTATAAAGTCAAACGTTACAAGGAAGTGCCTGCACTCCGAAAGCCTGACCCACAGTTTCGAGCGCAGAACTCCGCGATCGGGGGAAAAAATTTGTAGACATTTTGGTGACGCCCACCTTAATTTCATGTATGAAGAAGAAAATTGCGAATCATACCATTTGAGGACGTTACCTCCTTTTTTAAAAGTCGCACAGCTAAATCAATACCTTCACTTATCCTGTGATTACGAATGTCAAACCAGGTACACCGGGTATGGATCTGCTGAGCAGTAGGGCCAATAGAAGACTTAATTCACGGTTGAAACATTAAAGCAGTGCGTCACACCGTTTGAGAACGTTACAAATTGGTATAAAGTCATTGTCTTTACCGAATACCATACCTTCCAAGAATCTATCCCACTGTAGAGAGTCACGCTCTTTGAACACTGAAACAGATTCGTAGAAATGCTAGCATACGGACACCACAATTTCGTGTATAAATATCAAAATGGAGTGTCAAACCGCTTGAGATCGTTGATACATTACATGAGAATCCAACGGCTAAGTCAATTACTTCAGCTACCCTGCGATTCCGAGTGTCAAACCAGTTATTCCGGAAATAAATCCGCTTAATAGGAATAGTAATAGACACCTTAATTCGCTGTTTTAATATTAAAGTAGAGCGTCATACCGGTTGAGAGCATCACCAATTGGATTAATGTCAAATGTTTTACCGATGGCGTTACAATCTGCGAACTTCACCGGCGACAACGAAACTATGGCTTCGTGTTCAGAAAAAGGTATTAGTCTTCATTTCAGTGACGGCCACCATAACTTCTTGCATGAAATAGAAGAATGATGGTCAGTTCGCTCGCGTACGTTATCACCTGCTGTGAGAGTCAAACGGCTAAATCAATAGCTATTCCTATCCTGCGATTCTGAGTGCCAGACCAATTCTTACGGGTGCATGTCCGCTGAACAGTATTGAAGATAGGCTCCATAATTCACGGTTTGAATATTGAAAGAGAGTGTCAAACTGTTTTAGAACAGTACTATATTGTATAAAGTTAAACCTTCACTGATGGCGTAAACTTTCACGAATCTCACCGGCTTCTTTGAGGACATAACTTCGTGTACAGAGAAAGGAATTAGCCTTCATTTCAGTGACGGGCTCCTTAGCTTCATGTATCAATTAGAAGATCGAGGATCAGTCCGATCGCGTACGTTGTCACCTACTGTGAGGGTCGAACATCTAAGTCAATGGCTACACCTATCCTGCGATTCTGAGTGCCAGACAACGTGTTTCGGGAGTAAGTCCGCTGAACAGTATTGAAGATAGGCTCCATAATTCACGGTTTGAATATTGAAAGAGAGCGTCAAACTGTTTTAGAACAGTACTATATTGTATAAAGTTAAACCTTCACTGATGGCGTAAACTTTCACGAATCTCACCGGCTTCTTTGAGGACATAACTTCGTGTACAGAGAAAGGAATTAAACTTCATTTCAGTGACGGACACACTTATTTCATGCATGAATTAGATGACTGAGGTTCAAACTGTTCGGGATCGTTACCACATTCATTGGGAGGGAAACGGCTAAGTCAGTAGCTACAATTGTCCAGTTATTCCCAGAGTCAAGCCACGTGTTCCAGGATTAAACCACCTGAACAGAGTTAGCTATATGCCTGCTTAATTAAACGGTGCTAATTTTAAGGGAGAGAGAAAACCGTCGGTGAAGATCTCTAACTTGTATATTTTCAATCATCTTTTGGAAGGCCTTACCGCCCGACAGTGTAACTTCGTATTTGGAGAAGCAAATTAGTAATCATTTTAGTGACGGGCAACTTAAATTCAAGTATGAATTAGACGATCGAATGTCAAACATTTCGAGAACGTTCCTACCTTCTTTGAGAGACGAACGTCTAAGCGAAGGGCTTCACCTACCCTGTGACTCCGAAAGTTGGTAATCCGCGGCTAAGCCCGATGTATAGCATTGACATTAGACACGCCATTTCGCGGTATGAATATTAAGGTAGAGAATCCAACCGTCGGAAAACGTTACCAATTGGTATATCGACAATCTTCTTGCGGAAAGCCTTACCGTGCGAGATCCAAACCCGCAGTATCGAGAGTATAACTTCGTGCTTAATGGAGAAACTTTGTATTCGGTTTAGGGACTGGCAACCTAAGTTCATGTATGAATATGAAGATCCATAATCAAACCGTTCGAGAACGTTACCACCATCCATGATGCTCGAACGGCTAAGCCTATAGCTTCACCTGTCCTGCGAGTTCGAGAGTCCAACCAGGCATTCCGGATGTTAATCAGCTGTAGATTCTTGGCATTAGACACCTTAATTCTCGGTTTCAATATTAATATAGATCGCCAAACCGTATGAGAGCGTATCCAATTGCTATAAAGACTAACGTTTTACTGAAGACCTTACCCTCCGAAAAACTGACTAGCTATATCGGGAGTGTAACACCGGGTTCAGAGGTACGAGCTAGTATACATTTTTTTGACGAGCTCCTTAATTTCATGCATGCATCAGCAGATCGTGTGTCGAACCGTTCGGGAACGATACCGCCTTCTGGGAGAGACGAACGGCTAAGTAAATAGATTCACATATACTGTGATTCCGAGAGTGAAGCCAGGAAATCCGAGAGTACATCCGCTGAAGGGTATTGGCAATTGAAACCTTAATTCGCGGATTGAATATTAAAATAGAGCGTCAGAACGTGTGAGATCGACAGTAAATGCTATAAAGTCAAACGTTTCATCGAATGTCTTACCGTTCGAGAGGATAACCCGCGGTATTGAAAGGTCAGCTATGTCTGCTGGAATACACTGTGGTATATATTTTAGTGACGATCACATGAATTCCATGTATGAATTAGAAAATCAAGTGTCGAACCGCTCGAGAACGTTGCCACTTTCTGTGAGAGACGAACGGCTAAGTCAGTAGCTTCATATATCTTGTGATTCCGAGAATCAAACTGGGAGTAAATCCGCCGTACAGTATTGGTCTTGGACACCAAATATCATGGTATTGATATTAGTATACAGTGTCAAAACGATGTAGACCGTTACTTGTTGGTATGTAGGCAAACATTTTACCGAATGCCTTACCTACCTAGAAGCTAGCCTTCTGCATAGCGGATGTAGCTTCGTGTTCAGAGAAGATAGTTAGTATGAATATTAGTGAAAGGCACCATAATTACATGTATTTTTTATAAGATCGAGGGTCAAACCGTTCGGAAATGTTACCACTTTCTTTGGGAGACGAAGGGCTAAGTCCATAGCTTGACGTATTCCAATATTCTAAAAGTGAAACCATGCATTCCTGGAGTAAATGTTACTAATTTGCTACCTTGAACACTGAGCCAGACACATGCTGCAGCGGGTTGGGCTTATCGGAAGGTAAGGTATTCCGTAAAAAGAATGAATTCTAATGACCGATTATTTTTCTTCCACGGTTTGACTCTCTACTTTCCTATTTATACCGAGAAATAATGTTTCCTTCTTGCAATGCTGTTCAGGGCGTTTTCTCCCGGAATGCCGGGCTTGCCCCTCGGAATCACACGACTGTATACTTATAAGTACGACCCACAAAGAGGGTTGTAACGCACCCGAACGGTTCGGTCCTCTATCTTCAAATTAATACATGAGATTATGGTACCTGTCACCAAAATTCATACTAACTTGCTTCTCTGAAAACGAAGTCACACCCTCTGTACAGTGGGTTAGCTTCTCGGAAGGTAAGGCCTTCGGTATAATGTTTGACTCCATATCAATACGTATCGTTGTACAACGGTTTGATTCTGTGTATTAGTTTCAATACCGTGATATGGGGTGGCTAAGACCAATACTGTACGCCGTATTTACTCCCGGTATAGCTGGTTTGATTCCCGGAATCACAGGATATGTGATGCTACCGACTTAGCCGTTCGTCTCTCACAGAAGGTGGTAACGTTCTCGAAATGTTTGACGTTCGTCCTTCTATTGCAAGCATGTACTTAACGAGCCCGTCACTGAGATGGAGACCAATTTCTTTATCTGAACACGAACTGCAATATAGTGTTATCATATTTTCGATTTTTTTTTTCAATTTCAAGTTTTTAATTTCAGAACATGTATCGTACATGAAAAGTGCCTTTGTAATTAGTTGCGCATACGTTTGTGACAATATTTTGTTATATTCCCTCATATTTTATATGATTGTCTCCATATGTACCTTCGCTGCCGGCACGACACGACTGGATTCATCTTGCTGTTGCGTTCGCTACACCGGAACGACAGGTCTTGATGGTCTACATTAACTTCTTTAACCATGATATTGTGCTATATGCGTTTTTCCATGCCATCCATTTATTGACGCATACTGCAATTTACTGTAATGATATTTTCAATTTTTTCAAAGTTTTCAATTTTTATTATACAAAATTGTTTTCCATAGTAAAAGTGTCATTGGAAACAGTTGATTGTACGTTTCTTACATTATTTTGTTAATCTTACTCTTATTTTATGCCATTTTCTGTGTATGTTGCCTGTAATTCCGGAACGACACGGCTGGAGTTATGTTGTAATTTCGTTCACAATACAGGAGCGATGCTGGTATATGGCCTTTGTTAATTTCCGTCAACTTAATATTTTACCGTTTGTATTCATTCACTAATTTCTATTTGTCTCTACTAACTGTAATTTACTGTTTCGATATTTTTGATTTTGTTCCGAGAGTCTCAATTTCTATTTTAAAAAATTGTATTTCTCAGTAAAAGTGTCTTTGGATTATGCGAGTGTACGTTTATTATATTCTTTTCTAAAGCTTAATGTCATTTTAAATGATTGGCTCTACACGCACCTACGCTGCCATGCGCGACACGACTGGAGTTAGCCTTGTGGTTGCTTTCTGTAGATCGAAGCGGTACAACTGTATGTCCTCCGCTAGTTTCCTTAACCGCGATATTGTACTGTATGCGTTTCTCGCAATGTTCCATTTATTTATACATACTGCGATTTACTGCTCTAGCACTTTCGATTTTTATCACAATGTTCAATTTTTCATATGGAAAATTGTATTTTTTGGGAAAGTGCCATTGGAATTATTTGAGTGTATGTTTATGACAATATCTTCTAAAGCACATTGTTACTTTATATGATTGACTGTGTTCGTACCTACGCATCCGTAGCGATACGGCTGCTGTGGTCTTGTAGTTGCATTCGGCAGATCGTGGGACACGACTGATCGATCTTCATTAATTCCTATTACTTTGATATTGTACCATCTGCATTTCATCCCAGTTTTCCATTTATATATAAATTTTCATTTTCAGTTTAAGAAATTGTATTCCTTAGTAAAAGTGTATTTGGTATTAGCTGAGTTTACGTTTATGACAATATTTTGTTAATCACATTATTATTTTATAGGACTGTCTGCATTCGTACCATCTCTTCAGGAACGAAACGTCTGAAGTGGGCTAGCAGTTGCGTTCTGTAGATCGAAGCGACTCTACTGTACGATTGTCTTTAACTTCTCTTACCTTAATATTGCGCCGTATGCTTTTTTCCCCATTTTCCATTTAGTTATACATACTGTAATTAACTTTTATGATATAACCGATTTTATTCAAAATTTTCAAACTTGGGATTAAAAGATTGTATTTCTTTTGTTACAGCGTCTTTGTACTTAGTTCAGTGTGCGTTTATGACGCTATTTTGTTAAACACATTGTTATTTAATATGATTGTCTATGTACGTACCTGCGCCTCCGGAGCGACACGGCTGAAGTGGTATTGCTGTTGCCTACCGCAGAACGGTGCGGCACTACTGCATGGTCTTTGTTAATTTCTTTAACCTCGATTTTGTACAATATGCATTTTTCTCCTGTTTCCCCTTTGTTTATGCAAACCATTATATTCTGATACGGTATTTCAATTTTTATGGAAATATTCACTCCTTATTTTATGAAATTTTATTTCTTAGTAAAAGTGTTTTTGGAATTAGTTGAGTGTACGTATATGACCATATTCTGGTAAAACATTTTCATTTTAAATGATTGTCAGTATACATATCTACCCTGCCAGCGCGTCACGACTGGCGAAGACATGTAGTTGTGTACGGCAGAAAGGAGCAACAATATTGGCTGTTCTTTTTAAATTTCTTTAACCTTGATTTCGTAATGTATGGAATTTTTCCCAGCTATACGTTTATTTGTACAATCTGATATTTACGGTTATGATGATTTCGATATTTTTCGAAATTTTCAGTTTATAGTTCAAAATAATTTTATTTTTCAGTAAATATGACTCTGGAATCAATTGAGTGTACATTTCTGACATTATTCAGTTATGGATACTGGTATTTAATACGACTGTCTGTATGTGTACCCACACCACGCTTGCGACACTGCTGGTGTGATCCTGCAGTTGCATTCGGTAGATAGGAACGTAACTACTGGATGATCTTTATAAACTTCATTAACCTTGATGTTGTACCGTATGCATTACTTCGCAATTTTCTAGTTATTTCCGCATACTGAACTTACTGTTCTCATATTTTCTACTTTTTCTTTCAAAATTTTCTATTTTCATTATGAAAAATTGTATTTTTCCGTAAATGTGTTTCTAGAGTATGTTGAGTGTGCGTTTATGACATTAGTTTGCTAACGCCTCTGTCATTTTAAATGATTGACCCTATACGTAGTTACTGTGCATGAACGACACGGCTGGAGTGATCTTGTAGTTGCGTATGGCTGGACGGAGCGGCATACTAGATGGTCTTGGTTAATTCCTTGAAACTTTATTTTAAACCGTATGCATTATTTCCCAATTTTTCCATTTATTTGCACATTCTGCGATTTAGTGTTATGTTATATTCGATTTCTTTTCATAATTTTCATTTTTCATAATTTGAAATTGTATTTCATAGTATAGCGGTCTACGTATATAGTTGAGTGTGCGTTGATAACAATATTTTGCCATTCTTATTGTTATTTTATATGATTGTCTGTTTATGTACCTACGATTAGGGAGCGACACGGCTGGAGTTGTCTTGCAGTTGCGTACGACAGAACGGAGTGGCACAACTGGATGATCTTAGTTAAGTTCACTAAGCTTGATTATGTACCGTAAGCATTCTTTCGCTGTCTTGTATTTATTACTATACACTGTAACTTACTGTTAAGATATAATCGATTCTCTTCAAAATTGTCAAATTTCTCATTACAAAAATTTTATCTTTTACGAAATGTGTCTTTTGAATTAGGTGAAGTTACGTACATATCAATATTTTGTTAAGCTTGCTGTTATTTTATTCGATTTTCTGTGCACGTGCCTACGCTTCCGAAAGTATACGACTGGAGTGTTCTTATAGTTGCGTTCAGTAGATCGGGGCAACATTACTGTCTGGTCCTTGTTAATTTCATGAACCATGATATTGTACCGTATGCATGCTTACGCAATTTTCTGTTTATTTCCCATACTGCAGTTTACTGTTATGACATTTTCGATTTCTTTCAAGATTTTTATCTATTAATTTAAAAAATTGTATTTCATAGTAATAGTGTCATTGGAATTACTTGGGTGTACGTTTATTACAGTACTTTGTTAATCTTATTCATGTTTTATATGATTGCCTGCATGCGTACTTACGCTTTCGGAGCGACACGGCAGGAGTGTTCTTGTATTTGCGTACTGCAGATCGATGCGTCACCGCTGGACGGTCTTCGCTAATTTCTCAAAACCTTGCTATTGAAACGTATGCATTTTTACCCAGTCATCCATTTAATTATGCATACTTTAATCTAGTTTATAATATTTTCGGTTTTCATTAAAATTTTCAATTTTTAGATTCAGAAATTGTATTTCTTAGGAAAAGGGTCTTCGGAATTAATTGAGTGTACGCTTATAACAATATTATGTTAAATTCTTTGTTATTTTGAACGATTGACGGCATACGTTCTACCCTGCCAGAGAGGCACGACTGGCGAAGTCTTGTAGTTTCGCGCGACAGATCGGTGGGGAGTACTGGATGACCTTTGTTAATTTCTTTATCCTTAATATCGTACCGTGTGCATTATTTCTCTGTATTCAGTTTATGCCTATATACTGTAATTTACTGTTATGATATCTCCAATTCTTCTCCAAACTTTCAATTTTTGGTTTGAAAAATTTTATTTATCAGTGAAAGTGTGTTTGGAATTAGTCGAGTTTACGTTTATGCCAATAATATGATGAAGCATATTTTTATTTTACATAATTGTCTTTATACGTACCTACGCTTCCGGAGCGACGCGCCTATTATGGTCGTGCAGGTGGGTTTGCCATGTCGGACTGACGCTACGGTATTATCTTCGTTAATTTCTCTAACCTTGATATTGTTCCGAATGCATTCTTTCGATATGCACTATTTATTTCTACAATCTGTGATGAATCATACTGATGTGATATTTCCGATTTTATTCAAGCACTCCAAATGTTTATTTCTAAAATTGTATGTTTTAGGAGAAGTGAAAATATCATAGCAGTAACTTGCAGTATGTACAAATAGGTGAAAAATTGGGAAAAAATTCTTACTGTAAAATACCATAGTTAAAAAAGATATGGAAGACCATCCAATGGTGTCGCTCCGTTCTTTCGTACGCAAATATAAGACATCGCCAGTCGTGTCGCGCAATCAGCGTAGGTACGTAGACAGACAGTCATACAAAATAACAATTAGTTGAACAAAATAATGTCATATGTGTACACTGAATTAATTCCAATGTCATTTTTCCCAAGAAGTACAATTTTCTAAGATAAAGATTGAAAATTTTGAAGAAAAATCGAAAATATCATAACAGAAAATTACAGAATACATAAATAAATGGGAAACTGAGGAAGTACTCCTACGGTACAAAATCAAGGTTACAGAAATAAACGGAGACCATTCAGTAGTGCCTATCAGTTTTGCTGTACGCAACTACAATACTTCGTTAGTCGCGTTGCTCCGATAGCGAAGGTACGTATAGAAACAGTCATATAAAATAGCAATAAGGTTATCAAATTATCGACATGTACGTACACAAAACTAATACCAAAGGCACTATTGCTAAGAAATACAATTTCCTGAAATAAAGGTTAACAATTTTGAAAAAAGTTGAACTAGATCAGGGTCAAAGAAATTAACGAGGACCATGCAGTAGGCTCGTCCGATCAGGCCGTAAGCAACTGTAAGACTTCGCCAATCGTGACGCTGAAACAGCGTAGGTACTCAAACAGACAAATAATTCCAAACAACTCGGAAATACAATTTTTCAAATTAAAGTTTGGAAATTTGGTACAAAATACTATATATCATAAAAATAAATTGCAGTATGTAGAAATAAGTAGAAAATAGTCTACGATTGCGTACGATACAAGATTAAGGTAGAAGAAACTAACGATGGCCATACGCAAATACAACACCTCTACAGTCGTATCGTTCCAGCAGCGAATGTTTGTGTACAGATAATGATATGATACCTAACAAAATTCAGCAATATATCGTCATAAACGAAAACTCACATGATTCCATAGAAAATTTTACTAAAAAATACAATTTTTGAAATTAAAAAGTGAATATTTTGAATGCAATTGAAAAGTACACAATAGTAAGTTACAGTATGTTGAAATAAATTAAAAACTGCGAAAGATTACATGCGGCACAAAATGAAGGTTAATGGAATTAACAAAGATCATGCCGCACCGTACTGCCCCAAGCAATTACAAGACCTCGCCATTTGTGTCGCTCCGACAGCGTACGTACGTACACGGGCAACCATATACCATGACAATGAGTCTAACAAAATAATGACATAAAAGTACACTTAACAAACACCATAGACACTTTTACTAAGAAACACAGACTAATAAAGGAAGCATTGATTATTTAAAAAAAAAAATCGGAAATTTCAAAACAGAAAATTACAGCATGTATAAATAGATTGAAAACTCGGAAAAAATGCATATGGTACTATATCAAGGCAATAGAAATTTCCGTCGACTATTATGTAATGTCGTTCCCGTCTACGGAACGCAACTACAAAGCCAATCCAGCCATGTCGCACCGGACGCGTAGGTCCGCATATAGACAATCATATAATGTAACAACAAGTTTGGCAGAAAACTTTCATATATGTACACTCAACTATTTCCAAAGGCACGTTTACTAAAACTTACATATCTCTAAACAAAAATTCATAACCTTGACAAATCGAACGTACCATAACACTGAATTACAGCATATGAAATTTAATACATGACTACGAAAGAATTAATATAGTACAGTATTAAGGTTAGAAGTATATTCAAAGATCATACAGCAGTGACGCACCGATCTAATGAACGCTACTACAAGACCAAAGCAGCCGTGCCGCTCCGGAAAAACAGATACGTACAGAGACAATCCAATAAAATAGCCAAGAACTTGAGAAAATATTGTCATAACGTACAACGTGCACACAACTAATTCCAAAGACACTTTTACTAAGAAATACAATTCTTTAAAATAAAGACTGATAATTTCGAAGAAAATAGAAAATTTCATAAGAGTAAATGACAGAACGTGTAAACAAATAGAAAACGTAAGGAAAAGTGGATTAGGATCAAAACCATTGTTACGCGAAAAAACGAAGACCATCCAGTATGCCGCTCCTATCTGCAGTACGCACCTACAAGATCAGTCCCGCCGTGTCATTCCGGAAACGTAAGTACATTTACGGACTATTATATAAAATATCAACAAATTTATCGAGATATTTTCATAAACGTGTACTTAACTATTACCAAGGACACTTTTCCTATCAAATTCAATTTTTGATGTTAAAAATTAGAAATTTTGAAAAGAATAGAAAATATTATAACAGTAAATTACAATATGTCGAAATAAATAGGAAACAGCGAAAGAGTGCAAGAGTACAATATCAAAGCTAAAGAAATTACAATATAGTAGCCTTGCGATTATCTACCGTACGCAACTACTTGCCCGCTCCAGGCGTGTCGCTGGTACGAATACAGACAATCATAACATAACAGCAAGTTTAGCAGAATAATGTGACTAAGGTACACTCAACTGAAACTAAAAGCACTTACACTTAGAAGTTCAATTTCTTAAAACGAAGATTGAAAATTGTGATGAAAATCGAAAACAACATAAGAGTGAAAGACAGATTGCATAAACAGATTGAAAATTTGGAAAACTTGCATACGGTTGAATCAAGGTTAATAAAATTAACTTGGATCACACAATTGTGCCGCACCGACCTACCGAAAGAAACATGGAGTCCACTATAGACGTGTCGCTCATGACAGAATATGTACGTATAGAGACAATCATATGAAATAACAACAAGTTTATCAAAATACTGTCATAATAGTACGCTCATCAAACTCCAAAGTCTCTTTTACTAAGAAATACAATTTTTTCAGATAAAAGTCGAAAATATCATAACATTAAATCACAATGTGTATAAATAAATGGAGAACAAGGAAGAAATTCAAGCATTACGAATTCAAGGATAATGGAATTGATGGAGACCATAATGTAGTGTCGTCCTACCTGCCGTACGCAACAACAAGATCTCGCCAGTTGTGTCGCTCAAACGGCGTAGATCCGTATTCAGACAATCATATAAAATAACAATAGGTTTAATAAAATAATATCATAAATGAGCACTGAACTAGTTCCAAAGGCAATTGTGTTCAGAAATACAATTTTTTCAACTAACAATTGACAACTTCAAAAAAAATTGAAATCACCATAACAGTAAATTGCAGTATTTGTATATAAAGATAAGAATGAGAAAGAATTTCATGCGGTTCAAAATCATGTCTTAAGAAATTAACGTAGACCATACAGTAGTGTTGCTCGATCTGCCGTACCATCATTGATTGATCGAATATTAAAGCAGGGGGGGGGGAGGTAAAGCCGTTGTAGAATTTTACCCATTCGTATTCAGTCTAACTTTTTACCGTAGGCCATTCCATCCGGAAACCTAGCCCGCTGTATCCAGAGTATGGCAGCCTATTCAAAGGAACGAATTGGCATATATTTTCGTGATGGATACCATAATTTCGTTTACGAATCAGATAGTCGAGTGTCAATCTGATCGGGAACGTTACCAATTACTTTGAGAGTAGAGCAGCTATGTCAACAGCGTGACCTATCCTGGGAATCAGAGGGTCAATACAGATATTCCGGGAGCCAATGCGTTGTTCAGTATTAGCAATTGACACCTCAATTCACGGTTTGAATATTAGAGCCGATGTAGAACATAACCAACGCGTGTAGGATTAACCTTCTTACAGAATGCCTTTCCCTCCGAAGAACTGACCCAATGTATCGAGGGAATAACATAACATTCAGAGACAGATATTAGTCTCCATTTCAGTGACGGGCACCTTAACTTCAGGTATGAATTAGAGGATCGAGTCTCAAGCCATACGGTACCGTTACTACCTTCTATCTGGTTCGAACGGCTACGTCAAGAGCTTCACTTATTCTGCGACTCCGAGAGCCGAACCAGGTAGTCTGGGAGTAAATCCGCTGAACAGTATTGGCAATAGACGCCTTGAGTCACGGCTTCAATATGAAAATAGAGTGTCGCAACCTTTGAGAACGTTACACATTGGTATAGAGTCCTCCTTTTTACCGATTACATTACCTTCATCGAACATATCTCGCTGTAGCGTGTGTCATGCTTCCTGCCCACGGAAACAAATTGGAAGACATTTTAGCAGACGGACACCCTGTTTTCATGTATGAACTGTTTAATAGAGATTCAAATCGTTAGAGAACCTTCCGACCTGCTTTGTGAGTCGTACGGCTGAGTTTATAGCTGCCACTATTCTGTGATTCCGATAGTCAAATCCGGTATTCTGGCAGTCAATCAGCTGTACAGTATTGCCAACACACACCATGCATCATGGTATGAATATTAAAGTTGAAGGTCAATCCGTCGGAGAAAATTGCCAATTTGTATAGAGTCATTCTTTTTACCGAATGCATAACCTCCCAAGGCCCTAACCTGCAGTTACGTGTGTCTTGCTTATTGTTCACGAAAACAAAATAGAAGACATTTTAGCAGACGAACTCCTTATTTTCATGTATGAAAAGAATAATATGGAGTCAAACCGTTCGAAAACGTTCCCACCTTCTTTGCCAGGCGAACGGCTAATTCAAAAGCTACTCCTAGCCTGTGATTCCGAGAGTCGTACCAGGTATTCAGGGAGCAATACGCTTAACAGGATTGGCAATAGAATCCTTAATTCACGGTATGAATATTAAAATAGAGCGACAAATAGCCGAAGGTCATAACCAATTCGAAAATAGTCATTCTTTTTACCACATGCCCCATTTGCCCAGAATATTAACCCGCTGTTTGGAGTGTCCTTCTCGGTGCTGACGGAAACAAATTAGTGGGCGATTCAGCAGACGGACACCGTACTTTCATGCAAGAATAGCAAAACCGAATGTCAAACCGTTCGAGAAAGCTTCCGCCCTCTTTGAGACTCGAACGGCTAGGTCCATTGCATTACTTATCCTGTGATTCTGAGAGGCCAACCACATATTCCGTGAGTATATCCGCTGAACATTATTGGCAATCCACACGCTAATTCTCAGTATGAAATTAAGGCAGAGAATCAAGCCGTAGGAGAATATTACCAATTGTTATAAGGCCATTAATTTTACCGGACATCTTTCCTTCTGTGAACCGAATGCGCGGCAGCGATTGTCTTTCTTAGTTTTCACGAAAACAAATGAATGGACATTTCAGAAGACAGACACCTCAGCTTCACGTATGAATAGCAAAACTGAGTGCCAAGCTTCGAGATCGTTAGCACCTAGTTTTAAAGTTGTAATGCTAAGTCAATAGTTTCACCGCCACTAATATTCCGAGGGTCTGACCGGGAATTCTGGGAGTAAATCCGCTGAACTGTCTTGGCAATAAACACCGTTACTCAAAGTTTGAATATTTCAGTAGAGCGCCGTACGGTTTGAGAACGTCACCAGTTGGTATAATGTCATATCTTTACCGAAGGATTTACGTTCCGCAAACTGCATCGGCTACATCCAGAGTGCAACGTCGGGTTCTGAGAAAGAAATCAGTCTTCATTTCTGTGACGATCGCCTTAACTTCATGCATGAATTTGCAGGCCGAGTGTCAAACATGTGTAGTACGTTGCCACCATCTGTGAGAGACGATCTGATATGTCGATATCTTCACCGATCCTGCGATTCCGAGTGTCAAACCAGGTATTCCAGGAGCAAATGCGCTGAACAATATTGGCAATAGACTCCATAATTCACGCATTAAAAATTAAAGTGGTGCGTCAAGCCGTTTTAGAGCTTCACCAATTGGTATAATGTCAAACGTTTTACCGATTGCCATATATTCCACGAACATGAGCGGCTTCATCTACAGTATTACTTCGTCTTCAGAACAAGAAAGGAATCTTCATTTCAGTGTCGGGCACCTTAGCTTGATGTATAAATTAAATGATCGAACGACAACCCGCTCGAGAACGTTGCAATCGTCTGTGAGAGACGAACTGCTAAGTCCATATCTTCACCCAGCCTGTGATTCCGAGAGTTAAAGTAGGTATTCTGGGAGTAAATTCTCTTAACAATATTGGCAATAGACACCTTAATTCACAGTTTGAATATTCGTGTAGAGCGTCAATCCGTTTCACTGCGGTACCAAATGGTAAAAAGTGAAAGCTTCCACCGAACTCCTTTCCTTCCGAAAAACTATCCCCACGTATCGAGAGTATAACTTCACGTATGTAGCAGGAAGTTAGTCTCCATTTCGGTGACGGGCACTTTAGCTTCACGTGTGAATTGCAAGATAGTCGGTCAAATCGCTCGAGAACGATGCCACCATCTATGACAGACGAACAGCAACGTCCACAACTTCACATACCCTATGATTCGTAGAGTCAAACCAGGAATTCCGAGAGTATATCTGCAGTACAGTATTGGCAATAGACACCTTAATTTACGGTATAAATAGTAATATAGAGATCCGAAACAATGTAGTACGTTACGTACTGGCATAGGGTCTAACTTTTTACCGGATACCTTACCCTCCGGGAACATATCTCGCTGCAGCAAATGTCTTTGTTAGTGTTCAAGGAAACAAATTAGTAGACACTTTAGCATGCAGACACGTTAATAACATGTATCATTAAGAAGATGGAGAGTCAAATCGTCCGAGATCGTTACCACCAATTTTGCCAGTCGCATGGCTAATGCAATAGCTTCACATTTCCTGTGATATTGCGAAACAAGCCAAGTATTGCCTAACGGTATTGACAATAGACACAATCATTCACGGTTTGAATAAAATAGTAAATCGTCAAACCGATCGGGCGGATTGCCAATTAATATAAAGTCAAACACTTTACCGATGGCCTTCCCTGTGGAGGGGCCAACTCGCCGTTTCGAGAGTATAACTTCGTGTTCACAGAAGAAATTAGTATTCAATTCAGTAACCGGCACCTTAACTTCATGTACGCATTAGATGATCGAGGGGAAAACCTCTCGGGAACGTTGCCACCTTCTGTGAGAGACGAAAGACTAAGTCAGTACCATCACCCAACCTGCGATGCCGAAAGTCAATGCAGGTATTGCGGAAGTAAATCCGCTGAACACTATTGGCAATAGACACATTAAAAGCAGACAGTCAAACCGTTGTAGAACATTACCTTCTGGCATAGAGTCAAACATTTTACCGATAGCCCAACCTTCGGTGACTATAACCTGTCGTATCGAGGGTAATACTTCGTGTTCAGACGAAGAAATTAGTAAACACTATTATGACGGGTACATTAATTTCATTATGAACAAGAATATCGAGTGTCAAGACGCTCGAGAACGTTATCACTTGCTGTGGGAGACGAACGGCTAAGAGTGTAGCTTCACCCACCCAGAGATTCCCAGAATCATACCAGGTATTCTGGAAGAGTATCTGGTGAATATTGCAGGCAATGGACATGTTAGTTCACGGTTTGAATACTAAAGTAGAGGGGCAAGCAATCGGTGAACATTACCAAGTGCTATAAAGTCATACTTTTTATCGGTACGTTACATTTCAAGCCCATGATCCTTTGTAGCGAGTGTCCAGCATAGTGCTCACGGGAACAAATTAGTACACACTTTAGCAGACGGAGACTGTTATTCCGTGTCTGAATAGCAAAATCAATAGTCAAACCACGCAAGAGTGCTACCACCTTCTTTGGGATTCGAACGGCTAGGTTAATAGCTTCACGTATCCTGGGATTCCGGGAATCAAACCAGCTATACCGGGAGTATATACGCCGTACGGTATTGGTCTTAGCCACCCTATATCAAGGTATTGAAATTAATATACAGAATCAAACCGTTGTACAGCGATACGTGTTGATGTGGAGTCAAAGATTATACCGAAGGCCTTACCTTCCGAGAACCTACCCCACTGCACAAAGGAGTTATTATGGAGCTAATATGCTGGACCGCTTTAGAAAATGCATGGTACATCCACAAACAGTGCGGAACCAAGCGTTACCAAATCTAAAATTTAGAGAGAAAGTTATTGATTGTCTATTGAAGAGTGTTGAGAATCCCTCTAGTGAGGAGCTAATAGGAAGTAGACGGAAAGAAGATTAATTAAGTTCACACCAAGAATCCGCGAGGAAGATGAGGAGAAGATGTAGAGATTGTTGCAAACGCTTAAAAAACTTAAAGAGTACATAGTACGCCACAAACAAAACAAAAAAGGTAATGACCGTTTGTAGCAGTTGTCCGGATAAGCCGGCACATTGTTTCAAATGCTTTTAAAAATTGCATCGGTAACATAAGACGTTATATTTTATTATATTTAATGAATTAATTAAATTGTACGTTACGTATTTTGTGTCAAATGTTTGATTATAAGGTAGAAATGGTAATGTATAATATTTTGTAAATTTTGTACAACGCATTTATTGATTAACAAACGTGGCCCACCGGTGAGTCAGGCCGGAGTCAACATGTTAAGTTACAGTACCTATAAATATATGGACGACTGGGATGAAACGCATACGGTACAATATCAAGGTAGGAGAAATTAACGAAGATAATAAAGTAGTGTCGCCCCGATATACCGTACGCAACTACAAGACCACTTCAGCCGTGTCGATCTGGAAGCGTAGGTACGCATAGAGGCAATCCTATAATATAACCAATAATTTAGAAAAATATTGTCATAAACGTAAACTCAACTAATTCAAACCATACTTTTACTAACAATGTTAATTTCTTAAATAAAAGATTGATAATTTAAAAAAAAAATCGAAAATATCATGACAGTAACGTGCACTATGGAAAGATAAATAGAGAACAAAGGCGGAATGCAAACGGTGCAATATTACAGTTACAGAAATCGACGAAGACCATGCAGTAGTGCCACTCCGTCCTACCGAAAACAACTACAAGGCTAATAAATCCATGTCGATCCGGAAGTGCAGGTAATCATATGTAATGACAACGGTCTTACCGAAATATTGTCATCAAAGCAATCCTCACCAATTCAAACGGCACTTTTACGAAGAAATAGAATTTCATAGACTGAATACTCGCAATTTTAATTCAAATCGTATATATCAAAGCAATGCAGCACAGAATATAAAAATGTACAGAAAGCAGGGGGAAAAATATACGGTTCATAGTCATGGTTAATGAAATTATCGAAGACCATACAGCAGTGCAGCACCGATCTACCGTAAGCAACTATTGTAACACTCCAGTCGTATCAATCCGGCAGCGTAGGTACGTATGGAGGCAATTATATGGAGTGACAAAGAATAAAAGAAATTTTATCAAAAACGTACACTCAACTAATCTCAAAGACACTTCTACTGAGAAATGCAATTTTTTAGAATAGAAATTGGAAATTGTGAAAAAAACAAAAATATCATGACAGTAAATTACCGTATGCGTAGGTTAATGGAAAATCGCGAAAGATAGCGTACGGTACAATATCATGGTAAAAGTAATTAGCGGAGACCATCCAGTAGTATCGTTCCGCTCTGCCATTCGCAACTGTAAGGCCACGACAGTGGTGTCGCTCCAACAGCGTAGGTACGTATATAGAAATTTATATAAAATAACAATAAACTTTACAAGTATTGTCTTAAGCGTACGCTCATCTAATTCAAAACCCACGTTCACTAAGAAGTACAATTCTTCTAACAAAAAATTGAAAACTTTGAAAGAAATCGAAAATACCATGAGAGTGAATTGCAGTATGTATAAACTGATGGGAAACTGCGAGAAAATGCTCACGGTACAAAATCAAGGTTAAAGAAATTAAAGAAGACCATACAGTATACCACTCCGGCCTGCAGTACCCAACTGCAAGGCCACTCCAGTCGTGTCGCACCGGTGTCGTTGGTTCGCATGCAGACAATCATATATAATAACAACAAGCTTGTCTCAGTATTGTCTTAATCGTTTACTCGGCTTCATCCAAAGACACTTTTACTTAGAAGGCCAATTTTTTAAAATAAACATTGAAAATTTCTAATGAAATCGAAAATATTATAAAGTAAATGATAGTTTGTACAGACAAATCGAAAATAGGGGAAAACATGCATAGGACACAATCTCAAGGTTGAAGAAATTAGCGTGCATTATAAGTAGTGCCGCTCCGATTTATCGAACGCAACTGCAAGACCACTCCAGCCGTGTCGCTCCGGAGGTGATGGTATGTATAGTGACAATCATGTGAAATAACAATAAGTGTAACGATTGACGAGCATCGTACAGTAGTGTCTTACCGATTTACCGAACGCAACAGCAAGATCACTCCAGCCGTGTCGATCCGGACGCGTACGCTTATACAGGCAATCATATAATGTCACTGTAAGTTTAGCAAAGTAACGTCATGTATGTACAATACTCTAATTCCGATGGCACTTTTACTAAGAAATAAAATTTTTTAAATGAAATATTTAAAATTCTGATAAATATTGAAAATATTATAATAAAAAATTTCAGTATCCATAAATAAATGGAGTTCAGGAAAAAATACACACGGCACTATATGAAGGCTACAGAAATTAGCATAGACCAGCCAGCAGTGTTGTTTCGATCTACCCATCGCAACTACAAGACCAATAAAGCCATGTCGCTCCACAAGCGGAGGTACAAATGCAGGTAATCATATAAAATAACAATAAGCTTAACAAAATATTGTCATAAACGTACGGTCAGATAATTCCAATGACAGTTTATCTAAGAAATTCAATTTTCTGAAATAAAAATTAGAAGTATCGAAGAAAATCGAAGACATCATAAGAGTAAACTACAGTATTTGTAAAGAAATAGGAAACTGCAAAAGAGAGCATACGACACAATATTATGACTAAAGAAATTATCGATGACCATCCAGTAGTGCTGCTGCGATCTGACGTACGCTACTACAAGACCACAGCAGCTGTGCCGCTCCGGGAGCGCTGATACGTATACAGACAGTCCTATAAAGTACACAAGACCTTAAAAAAATATTGCCACAACAGAACGCACAACTAATTCCAAGGACGCTGTTCTTACGAAATACAATTTTTCAAACTAAGAATACGAAATTCTAAAAAAAAAAAAAAAATCGATAATATCGTAACTGTAAATTGCAGCATGTTAAAATAAATAGAAAGCTCCGCAAGAATGCATACGGTACGATATTAAGGATAATGAAATTAACAATGACCATACAGTAATCCCCACCGATCTGCAGTACGCAATTACAAGACCTCGCCAGACATGTCTTGCTGACAACGCAGGTACGTTATCAGTTCCACTATACCACCCCGATCTCCCGTACGCAACAACAAGATGACACCAGTCGTGTCGCTCCGCCAGCGTAGGTGTGTAAGCAGACAATATATAAAATAAGAATAAGTTTAAAATAATATTGTCATAAATGTACACTAAATTAATTCCAATGCCACTGTACCAAAATATACAATTTTTTAAAATAAAAACTGAAAATGTTGTTGAAAATCGAAAATATCAGTAAAGTGAATTACATTGTGTAGAAATGAGCAGAAATTAACGCATGAATGCGCACGGTACAAGATTGAGATTAATGAAATTAACAGAGACTATACAGCAGTGTCGGTCCGATATACCTTAAGTAACCGCAAGTCCACTCCTGTCGTGTCGCTTTGGAGGCGTTTGCACAAAAAGAAGAAATCCTATAAAATAACAGCAAGCATACCTAGATATTGTCATCATCGTAATCTCAACTAATTCAAAACACACTTTTCCTAAAAAAAGAAAGTTTTCGTGATTATAAACATGAAAATTTTGCAGGGTTTTTTTAAAATTGCAAATTTTACATCAGTAAACTACAGTATACAGAAATAAATGGAAAACTGTGAGAGAATGCTTACGGTACAATTTTTCGGTTAATGAAATTAACAGCAGTTGTGGCGCTTGGTTCTACCGAGCGCTACTGCAAGTCCACTCCATTCGTGTCGCTCCAAGCGCGTCGGTATGTATACAGACAGTCAATCAATGCAACAACAAATACAACAAAGTATTGTTAGAAACGTACATATATATATATATATATATATATACAACTCCAGAGATACTGTTCCCATGAAATACAAATTTTGTAAAATCAAATTTGAAAATTTTGTAAAAATATCTATAATATCAAATCAGTAAGTTACAGTTGATAGATATAAATAGAAATCTGCGAAGCAATGCAAATGGTACAATATCAAGTCTAATGAAATTAAAAAAGATCATACATTATGCCGCTGCTATCTGCAGTACGCACTTACAGGACTGTACGTGGAGTAAAACACCTTGTGCAGAGGGAGGAACTAGTATATGGTTTAGTCTCGAGTGCCATAATTTCATGCATGAATTAGAAGATCGAGGGTCATATCATTCAGGAACGTGACCACCTTCTTTTATAGTCGAACGGCTATGTCAACACCTTCACCTATCCTTTGATTCCGAGAGTCAAACCAGCTATACCGGGAGTAAATCCGCTGAACGGTATTGACAAAAGAAGCATTAACTCCCGGTATGAATGTTAAAACAGTGCGTCACAACGTAGGTGAACATTACCAATTGCTGCAAAGTCATACTTCTTACCGAAGACCATACACTGCGGAATGCAAAACCGCTACATCCAGTCTATATCTTCGCGATCAGAGAGACAAATTATTATACATCTTAGTGTCGTGCACCGTAATTTCACGTATGAATTAGTGAACCGATGGCCAGATCGCTACCGAACGTTACTAACAACCTTGAGAGTCGGGCGGATAAGTAAATCGCTACACCTATCCAGTGATTTGGAGAGTCAAACGAGGTATTCCAGGTGTAAATACGATGAATAGTATTGGGAATAGGCACCCTAATACACGAATTGCCTATTAAAATTGAACGTGAATCCGTTTGTGAACGATACCAATTGTTAAAAAGTCAAACGCTTTACGCAAGGCCGTACCTTCCGCAAACCTCGCCCGCTTTATCGAGAGTGTAACTTCGTGTCCTGAGCACCAAATTAGTAAGTATGATAGTGATGGGCACCTTAAATTCATGTATGAGTAAGAAGATTGACGGTCAATCCGTTCGAGTGTGATCCCACCATCTTTGCCAGTCGAACGACTAAGCGAATAGCTTCGCCTATCCTGTTATTCTTATAGGCAAACCAGGTATTCAGGGAGTCTATCCGCTATACACTATTGGTAATGGACACACTAATTCACGGTTTGAATATTAAAGTGGAGCGTGAAACCATTTGAGAACGTTCCCAATTGGTATAGAATCAAACGTTTAACCAATTTCCATACCTTCCGAGTACGTAACCCGCCGCAGCGAGAGTATAACCTCGAGTTTAGTGAATAAAAGTAGTATATATTTTAGTGCCCGGAACCTTATTTACGTGTAATAATAAGACGATAATGCGTCAAACCACTCGAGTACGTTATCAACTCTTTTACAATCGCACACCTATGACAATAGCTGCATCCCTTCTGAGATCCCGAGAGTCACAGAAGGTATATAAGGAGTAAATACGCTGTACAGTATTGGCAATGGACACCTTAATTCGCAGTTTGTATACTAATGTATAGGGTCAAACCGTTTGTGATCGTTACCAATTGGTATAACGTCATACTCCTTGTCAGGTATGTTACCTACCGTGAACATAGCAACTGTATCGTGGGTATAAGTCCGTGTTTAGAGTCAAATTAGTCCAAATTTTTGCAGACGCACACTTTAATTTCAGAATCAAAAGGAATTTCGCTGGTCATACCGTCCGAAAGCGTTACCACCTAATTCTAGGGTCGAACTGCTAAGTCAATAGCTTCACCTACCCTGCGATACCGAGAGTCAAACCAAGTATCCCGAGACTAAATACGCTGTAGATTATTGGCACTAGACACCTTAATTCACGGTATGAATATTAAAATATAGCGTCACACCGTGTGAGAACGTTACAAATTGGTATAAAGTCAAAAAATTTACCGATGCCCTTACCCTCGGAGTAGCAAATTCGCCGTCTCTAGTGTATAACTTCGTGTTCATAGAAAGAAATTAGTATCCATTTTAGTGACGATCACCGTAATTTCATGCATGAAATAGAAGATCGCGGGTGAAACTTTTCCAGAATGTTAGATCCTTCTGTGAGAGACGATCCGCTAAGTCAATAGCTTCACCAATCCTGTGATTCGGAGAGTTAAGCCAGGTATTGTGGGCGTAAGTCCGCTGAACAGTTTGGCAATAGATACCTTAATTCGCATAATGAAAATTAAAATATTGCGTCACACAGTTTGTGAACGCTGCTAATTGCTACAAAGTCAATCGTTTTACCGAAGACCGTTCCTTCCGCGAACCTCACCTGCTTCCCCGAGAGTATATCTTCGAGCTTAGGGACACACATTAGTGTACAATTTAGTGACGGCACATTAAATTTATTTACGACTTAGAATATCGATGGCCAAACCGTTCATGAACCTAACCATCCTCTTGGAGAGTCGAAAGGCTAAGTCTATTGCTTCACAAGTCCTGTGATTCCTAGAGTCAAATTAGGTAATGCGGGAGTAAGTCCGCTGAAGTTTATCGGCAACTGACAATTTAACTCACGGTATGAATATTAATGTAGAGAGACAAAACGACGGAGAATGATACCAATGCATATAAAGTCATACCTTTTACCGAATACATTAACTTCAGAGAACCTAGCTCGCTGTAGCGTGTGCCTTGCTTAATGTACACGGATACAAATTAGTAGATATTTAAACGAACTAGCTCCACATGTTTGGGTGCAAATATCAAAATCGAGGGCCAAAGCGTTCGAGAAGGTTACCACCTGCTGTGACCGATGAACGGCTAAGTCAATTGCTACACCTATCCAGTTATTCGGAGAGCCAAAGCAGGTATTGCTGGGGTAAATCCGCAGAACAGTATTGCCAATAGACTTCGTTCTTCGCGGTTTGAATAAAATAGTAGAGCATCGAGGAATTTAAGATCGTTGGCCAATGGTACTAAGTCAATAATTTTACCGATGGCCTTACCTTTGGTGATGCTAACCAGCCGTTTCGGGAGTATAACTACGTGTCCAGAGAAAGAAATTAGTCCTCATTTGTGTGACGGGCCCCGTAATTTCATGTATGAGTTAGAATATCGATGGTCAAAGCTTTCGAAATCGATACCACCATCTGTGAGAGCCGAACGGCTGAGTCAATAGCTTCAGCCATCCAATGATTACAAGAGAGAAACCAGATATTCCGGGAGTGAATCCGCTCAACAGAATTGCCAATAGACATCTAAATTCACGGTTTGGATATTAAAATGAAGCGTCCAACCGTTTCTGAACGTTACCAATTATTACAAGGTCTATCGCCTTAGCGATGACCATACCCTCTGTATCGCAGTATAACCTCGTGTACAGTGAAAGAAATTAGTGTTCATTACAGTGACGGCACGTTAACTTTATGTTTGAATTAGACGATCGATGGTCAAACCGTTCGAGATCGTTACCGCCCTCTTTGAGAGACGAACGAATAAGTCGATAGCTTCAACTATCCTATAATTCCGAGAGATTAACCAGATAATCCGAGACAAATGAGCTGAAGAATATTGGCAATAGCTACCTTAATTCGAGGAGTGAATATTAAAATAGAGAGTCACAACGTGCGAGAACGATACTAATTTCTACAAAGTAAAGTGATTTACTGAACGCCTTACCGTGCCAGAAGCTGATCCGACGTATCGAGAGTATAGCTTCGTGTTTATGGAAACACATTAGTATACAATTTATTGACGACTCCTTAAATTCATGTATGAATTATAAGATCGAGTGTCAAACCTTTCGGTAACGTTGCTACCTTCTGTGAGACATGAACCGCTAAGTCAATAGTTTCACGTCTGACGCTCGAACTTCTCATTCATACATGCTTTTATGGTGCCCGTCACTAAAATGTATACTAGTTTGTTCCTCTGAGCACGGCGTTATACTCTCGATACAGCGGGTTAGTTTCTCGGAGTGAATGGACTCCGGTAACACGAATGACTTCATTCCAATTCGTAATGCTTCCTGAAGGTTTGACTCTCTACTTCAATATTCATACCGCGAATTCATGTGTCCATTGGCAAGGCTGTTCAACGGACTTACTCCTGAAAGACCTGGTTTCACTCTCGAAATCACAGGAACGGTGAAACTATTGACATAGCCATGCGAACCGTCAAACGTGGTGGTAACATTCTCGGACGACTTGACCCTCCATCTTCCTATTGATACTTCCAATTAAAGTGTCCGTCTGCTAAAGTGTCTACTAATTTGTATCTTTGATCACGAATATATGCTCTCGATACTGCGGGTTGGGTTCCCGGAGGGTAGGTTCTTCGATGAAACTTTTGACATTATACCAATTGGTAACGTTCTATAAAGTTTGGACTGTGTAGTTTAATATTCAAACCGTGAATTAGGACGTCCACCGCCTCTAGTTTACACCGGACTGACTTCCGGAATACCTGGTTTGGCTAGCGGAATAGCAGCATAGGTGAAGCTATTGACTTTGCCGTTCGACTTTCGATGAAAATGAGACCGTCACCAAAATGAAAATTAATTCGATCCTCTGAACACGACGTTATACTCCTGATACTGCGGGCAAGGTTCTGGATGGGTATGGTCTTCGATAAAAGGTTTGACTTTATACCAAAAATTAACGTTCATAAACGGTTTCACGCTTTACTGTAATATTCAAACCGTGAATTAAGTTCCCCATTGCTAATAATGTACTGCGTATTTGCCCCAGGGATACCTCGCATTGATCTCGGAATAACAGGATTGGTGAAGCTATTTGTTAAGCGGACAGTCTCCCGCAGATGGTGGCAAAGTTCGCCAGCGGTTTGACACTCGATCTTCCAATTCATACACGAATTTAAGGTGTCCGTCACAAGAAGGAGGACTAATTTCTTACTCTGAACATGGAGTTATACTCCTATTCCGGCGGGATGGCTGCACCGAAAGTAAGTCCGTCGGTGAAACGTGTGACCTTGAAGCAAGTGGTGACGCGCTCTAACGATTTGACGCCTTACTTTAATATTCAAATCGTGAAATAAGGTGTCTATTACCAAAAATGTTCAGCGGACTTACTCCCGGAATACCTGGTTTGACTGTCGGCATCACAGGGTAGGTGAAGCTATTGACAAAGCCGTTCGACACTCACAGGAGGTGATAACGTTCCCGTACTGTTTGACCCTCCATATTCTAATTCATACATGAAGTTAAAGTTACTGAAATGGAGATTAATTTCTTTCTCTGAACGCGACGTTATACTCTCTATGCAGCTGGTTAGGTTCGTGGAGGGTAAGGTCTTCATTAAAACTTGAGACAGTGTACCAATAGTTATGGTTCTACAAGGAATAGACTCTGTACCTTAATACTCATACCGTGAATCATGATCTCCATTACCAATAGTGTACAGTTTGCTGACTCTTGGAATGCCTGGTTTGTCTTTCGGTGTCACAGAAAATGCTGACATACCCGTTCGATTCTCAAAGAAGGCGGTAACGTTCTTCAACAGTGTTACAATCAATCTTCTAAATTGTACATCAAATGAAGGTGCCCGTCACTAATGTGTACAAGAATTTGCTTCCTTGATCACGAAAATATACTCTCGATACGGCGGGATAGCTGCACGGAAGGTAAGGCTTTCGGTAAACTGTTTGCGTCTATACTAATAGGTAAAGTTCTACAACGGTTTGATGCTCCTGTTTAATATTCGATCTGTGAATTAATGTGTTTATTGCCAGTTCTTTCCAGCGGATTTACTCCCGGATTGCCTGGTTTACACCTTGCAATCACAGGATAGGTCATGCTACTAGCTTAGCCGTTCAATTCTCGAAATGTGTGGTAACGTTCTGGAAATGCTTGACCATCCATCATTTAATTCATACATAAAATTAAGGTGCCCCCACTAGAATGTACAATATTTTGTGCCTCTAAGGAGGAAGTTATACTATCGATACAGCGGGTTAGCATCCCGGAATGTGAGGACTTCGGTAATACGAATGATCACATAACAATTGGTAATATTCTCTGTTTGACTCTCGACTTTTATATTCAAACTGTGTAGTAAGATGACTACTGCCAATTCCTTAGCGGATTAACTCCAGGTATACGTCTTTTTACTCTCAGAATCACATGGTAGGTGGAGCTATTGACTTATCCGTTCGACTCTCAAAGAGGGTGCTAACGTTCTCGAACGGTTTGACAATCGATATTCTAACTCATACATGAAGTTAAGGTGCCCGTCTCTGAAATGAACACTAGCTTCATTCTCTGGTAACGAAGTTATACTCTCGATACGGCGGGACATCTTCGTCAAGTATAAATGTGCTGAACATTATTAGCAATAGTGGGTATGAATATTATTGTAGAGCGTCAAACCGTTTGAGAACATTTCCTATTGGAAAAGCGTCATACTCTTTACCGGATACCTTACCGTCCGAGAACATAAGGCGCTGTATCGTGGATTTAATATCCTGTTCAGAGAAACAAATGAATATACATTAGTGACCGCCACCACAAATCCATTTGAGAATAAGAAGATCGAGAGTCAACCATTTCGGGATCGTTATCACCTCCTCTCAACTTCGATCGGTGGAGTCCAAAGCTTCACCTGCACTTGTGTTTCCGAGAGTCACACTAGTCATTCCGGGATTAAATCCGCTGAACTGCGGATGCAATAGGCCCCACAATTCACGGTTTGATCGTTATAGTATAGAGTTATACCGTCGGAGAACATTGAATGCTTCTTTAGAGTTAAACTTTTTGCCCCAGGCCTGACGTTACAAGATCTCAGCCCTCTGTATTCAGAGTGTAACTTTGTGTTCTGTGAAACAAATTATTATACATGTTTGTGATGGGCACCTTAATTTCATGTATGAATGTGGAGATAGAGAATCGGACCGTGCGAGAACGTTATCAACCTGTATGTGGCTTGAAAGGCTCAGTCAATAGCTTCTCATATCCTGTGATTCCGAGAGTCAAACCAGCCATTCCGGGAGTGAATCCGTTGTACAGTATCGGCATTAAAATCCATACCTCACGCTAACATTTTAATGCAGAGAGTCACAGAGTTATACAACTTTACCTATTTCTATTGTGTCTATCATTCCACCAACAGCCGTACCTTACGCCAAGCAAGCCCACCATAGCGAGAGTATAATGTCGTATTTAGGGAAACACATTAGAATACATTTTAATGACGATGTCTAAGTTTCATGTAAGAATTAGATGGTCGAGTGTAAAAGAGTTCGTGACCGTAATCACCTTCTATGGTATTCGATCTGCTACGTCAGTAGCTTTACATATCCAGTGTACCGAGAGTCATCCCAGATAATCCAGGGCTCAATTCGCCGTACAGAATTGGCAGTAGATACTTTATTTCACGGTTTGAATATTAAACGAGAATGTCAATCCGGCGGAGAACAGTACCAAATGTTATAAAGTAAAACTTCTTTCCGGATACATTGCCTTCCAAAAACCAAACAATTTGTAGCGAGTGTCATGCTTAGTACATCACGGAATTAAATTAGTAGACATTTTAAAGAGACGGACACCTTATTCTCATGTATGAATGGAATAATCAAGGGACAAACCATTCGAGATCGTTTCCACCATCTGTGTGAGGCGAACGGTTAAGTCGATAGTTTCACCTATCCGGTAATTCGGATTGACAAACCAGGTGCTCAAGGAGTAAATCCGCTGAGCAGAATGGGGAATAGGCATCGCACTTCACGACTCGAACACATAAGTATGGCGTCAAACCGTTTGAGAGCGTTACCGATAGGTATAAAGACAATCGTATTACAGCAGACCTTATGTTCGGCGAACCTCACCGGCATCATGGCGATTATAAGTTTGTATTCAGAGAAAGAAATTGGTATTCATTTTAGTGACGGGCACGTCGACTTCACGTATGAACTACAAATCGAGGGTCACACAGTTCAAGAATGTCACGGCAATATTTGATGTTCGAAAGTCTCTATCAATTGCTTCACCCATCCTGTGATTGCGAACGTCATACCAAATATCCCAGGAGTCAATCCGCTATCCAGTTTGGCAATAGACACCTTAATTCACGTTATGAATATTTAAGTATAGTGTCAAAACGTTGTAGATCGTTAACAAATTCTATATAGTCATTCTCCTTACCGAAGGCCTTATTTTCCGAGAGCCTAATCCGGCGTATCCAATGTATAACTTCGGATTCAGAGAAACATATTAGTTTACATTTTAGTGACGGACACCCTTATTTCAATTATGAATTAGAAGTTCGAGGGCTAGAGCGTTCGACAACGTTACTACCCTATTTGAGAGTCGATCAGTTAAGTCAACACCTTATGTGAGAGACGAACGGCTAAGTAAATAACTTCATCTATCCTGTGATACTGTGAGTAAAGCCTGGAATTCCGGGAGTAAGTCCGCTTAAAACTATTGGAAATAGACACATCAATCCGCGGTGTGTACATTAAAGTAGAGAGTCAAACCCTCGACGAACATTATTAAATTCCTTCTTTTTCCGAACACCTTACCTTCCCTGAACATAAGCAACTATATCGTGTGCATATCTTCGTATTCATTGAAATATATTAGTATGCATTTGAATGACGGGCACCTTATTTACAAATGTGAATAGAAAAATCATGAGTAAAAATTTTCTAGAATGTTACCACCTTCTTTGAGGGTCGAACTGCAAAGCTTACAGCTTCACCTACCCAGTCATTCCGATAGTCAAGCCATGTAGTGCGCGTCTCTATACCCGCGTGCAGTATGGGCATTCGATACGCAATTTTATGGTATAAATATTAAGGACTAGAGGCATGCTTATATAGGATGTTACCTATTGATATATTATCGAACACTTTACCGAAGGTCATCGTAACAGAGAAGCTATCACGCAGTTTCGAGATTATATCTTCGTGTTCAGAAAAGTAAATCAGTATACATTTTAGTGACGCGCGCATTAATTTCATGCATGATTTAGAAGATTGAGTGTTAATCCGGTTGTGAACGTTACCACCCGCTTTGAGAATCGAACGGCGAAGTCAATAGCATCACGCATTCTGTGATTCCACGAGCTCAGCCATGTATTCCGAGAGTAAATCTACTGAAGAGTATTGTCAATAGACACCATAATTCACTGTATGAATATTAAGGTAGGGTGTCAAACCGTCGGCCATGATTGCCAATTCTTCTTAAGTCATTCTTCATAACGAATACCTTACTATCCGAGAACCTAATACGCTGTAGCGAGAGCATAGCATCGTGTACAGTTGAATAAATTACAGCACCCCATAATGACGGGCCCCTTAGTCTACATTTCAGTGACGGTCACCTTAATATCATGTATGAATAAGAAGGTCGATGGTCATACGGTTTGAGAAAGTTACCGCCCTCCTTGATGTTCGAACGGCCAATACCATAGCTCATCCTTTGCTGTGATTCCGAGATTAATAACAGGTATTCCGGGAATAAATTCGTTCAGCGGGATTGGCAATCGACAACATAATTCCCGGAGAAAATATTAAAGTAGAGCGACAAACCCTTTGAGATCGTTTAGAGTTCGTATAAAGTCAGACGTTATATTAACGCCCCTACCGTCCGAAAGCATGTTGCGCAGTATTGACAGTATATCAGGGTTATTTCATCAATTTCATCAATAAAATAGATCATCAATGGCCAAGCACATCCAGAACGTAACCACCTTCTTAGAGGATCGATTGGCTAAGTCAATAGCTTCATATACCCTATGATTTCGAAAGTCAAATCAGGTATTCCGTGGGTTAATCCGCTGAACATTATTTGGCAATGGACACCTTAATTCACGGTTTGAATAGTAAAGTAGAGCGCCAAACCGTTTGAGAACATTGCCGAGTGATATAAAGTTAAACACATTACGGATGGCCTCACCTTCCGAAAACCTAACCCGCTGCAACGAGGGACTAACATATTGCCCACTTTAAAATAGAGAGGGCATTGTAGCAGATAGACACCTTAATCGCGTAAATGAATATGCACACAGAGAGTCAAGCCGAACGGTATTGGTACAACCTTCTTTGAGAGTCAGATGTCTAAGTCAATATCTTCGTCTATCTTAAATTTCCGACAATCAAGCCAGGTATTCCTGGCGTAAATCCGCTGAGCAGTATTGGAAATTGATACCATACTCCACGGTTTGAATATTAAGATAGAGTGTCACCCCGATTGAGAACGTTAGCACATACTTTGAGAGACGAGCTGGTAAGTAGATAGTATCACCTATTCCATGATTCCAAGAGTCATATGAGGTATTCCGGGAGCAAAGCCGCTTAACAGTTTTAGCAATAGACGCATGAGTCCGCGGTTTGAATACAAAGCAGAGCATCAATCCAATTGAGATCGATACCACTTGCTATAAAGTGAATCGCATTACGCAAGTGCTTACCATCCGAGAAGACAAACCGCTGTATCGAGGGTATAACTATGTGATCACAGATACTAATTAGCATCCATTTTAGTGTCAGGCACCTTAATTTGGTACATGAATTAGGAGATATAGAGTCAAAACGTTAGACACTTTACCACCTTCATTGAGAGTCGAACGGCTAAGTCAATAATTTCTCCTTTTCTTGTGATTCCGAGAGTCAAACCTGGTATCCTGGCGTGAACTTGCAGTGCAGTATGGGCATTAGGCAGCCTATATCACGGTCTAAATATAAAGGAACACAGTCACACCGCTGTAGCACGTTACCTATTGGTGTAGAGTCAAACTTCTAACCGACGGCCTTACCTTCCGCGAACATAAGCCGCAGTGCAGAGAGAATAACTTCGTGGTCACAGAAGCAAATTATTATACATTATAGTGGCGGCCACCGTAATTTCATCTATGAATTACGATATCCAGGTTCAAACACTTCGAAAAAGTCACCACCTCCTTCGAGATTCGATCAGCATAGTCAATAGCTTAATGCTGTTATGCCGAAAGTCAATCGAGATATTTCGGGAACAAATTCGCAGTACAGTATTGGAAATGGGTACCTTAATTCGCGGAGTGTATATTAAAGCAGAGCGTCACATCGTGTGAGAATGTAACTAATTGCTATAAAGTCAAACGCGATACCGAATGCCTTACCGTGCCAGAAGGTTTATCGAGAATATGGCTACGTGTTTACGGAAACACATTAGTACACACTATAGTGACGGCACCTTCAATTCATGCATGAAGTAGAAGATTGAGGGCGAAACCACCCGAGAACGTTGGCACCTTCTTTGAGATACGATGGCTTATTCAGAAGCAAGAACTATCATGCGATTCCGACGGTCAGACCAGGTATTCCGGAAGGCAATCCACAGAACAGTATTTCCAATCGACACGTTCATTCACGGTATGAATATTAAAGAAGAGCGTCAAGCCTTTGTAGATCATTATCTATTGTTATAGTGTCAAACTTTTTTGCAAGACCTCACCATCCGAGATCCGAACCCGGTGTGTCGATGGTATATCTACGTGTTTACAGAACATAATTTGTATTCAGTTTAGTGACGGGCATCTTAATTACATTGATGAGTGAGGAGATCGCGAGTCAATCCGATAGAGAAAGCTGTCGCCCTTTTTGAGAGTCGCATAGCTTAGTCAATACCATCACCGATCCTGTTATTCTGAGAGTCAAACTCGTGATTCCTTGAGGCAATCCACAATGCAGTATTACCAATGAACGCATTAATTTATGGTATGCATGTTAATGCAGAGCGTCAAACGTTTGAAGAACGTTACCTCTTTGTATAGTGTCTAACATTTTACCGATGGCTTTACCTGCCGAGAGTCACACCCGCTGTATCGAGGATATATCTACGTGTTCAGAAAAACTAATTATTATACATTTTTGTGACGAGGATTGTATTTTCATGTGTAAATTAGAAGATCGAGCCTCAAAACTATTCGATAACGTTGCCACCCTCTTTATATATCTTTATGGATATATCAATAGCCCTAAATATCCTATGATTCCGAGAGCCATACCAGGTAATCCGACAGTAACGCCGCAGATGAGAATTAGCAATTGATACCTTAGTTGTCAGAGTGAATATAAAATTGAATGTCAAACCGTTTGAGAACGTTAGCAATTGCTATAAAGTCTAACGCTTCACCGAAGACAATTCCCTCCGAAAATCTAATCCGCTGTCTCGAGAGTATATCTTCCTGATTACGGAAATACATTAGTATACAATTTAGGGTCGCCACCTTAAATTCATGTATAAATTAGAATATCGAGGTTCAAACCGTTCGAGATCGTTGCCACCTTCTCTGAGAGACGAACGGCTAAGTCAATAATTTCACGTATCCTGCCATTGCGGGAGTCAAACCAGGAATTCCGGGAGTCTATCCGCTACACAGCATTGGTAATGGACGCCTTAACTCGCGCCTTGTATATTAAAGTAGAGCGTGAAACCGTTTGTGAACGTTTCCAATTTTGATATATTCAAACGTTTTACCGACGGCGGCAACTAACGCGATACTCGCCCGCGTCATCGAGAGTATATCTTCGTGTTCAGAGGATCAAATTAGTACACATTCTGATGACGTGGACCTTAATTTCATTATGAGTAAGATGATTATGGGTGAAACCATTCGAGAAAGGTACCACGTTGTTTGAGATTGAAACGATTATGTCAGTAGCTTCATACATCCTGTGGTTTAGAAAGTCAAACGAGATATTCCGGGAGTAAATTCACTGTACAGCACTGGCGATAGATATCTTAATTCGAGGAGTGAATATAGAAATCGATCGTTACACCGTGTGAGAACATAACAATTGATATAAAGTCAAATATTTAACACAATGCCTCACCGTCCGAGAAGATAACCAGTCGTATCGATAGTATAGCTACGCGTTTAGAGAAACAAAATAGCATACAACTTAGTGGCGGCACCTTAAATTCATTTAAGATTTAGAATATCAAGATTCAAAGCCCTCAAGAACGTTACAACCTTCTGTTAGAGACGAACAGCTTAGTCAATAGCTACATTTATCCTGTGATTCGCAGAGGCAATCCAGGTTTAGTGGAAGTTAATCCACTCAAGAGTATGGGCAATAGATCTCTCAAGTCACTATTTGAATATTAAATCATGCGGTCAAGGCGTGGTAGAACATTACCTATCGGTGTGGGATCAAATGCATACAGAATGCCTTACCAGCCGAGAAACAAACCCGCTGTATCGGGAGTATAACATCGTTTTCAGTGGCACCTTAACTTAATATTCTTAACTTCATATAGGAATCAGAAGATTCAAGGCAAATCCGCTCCAGCATTTTGCCGCCATCTTTGAAGGTCGAACATCTACGTCAGTAGCTTCACATATCCTGTGATTCCGAGGGACAAACTAGGTATTCCGGGAGCAAATGTGTAGTTCAGTATTCGCATAAGACACCTTAAATTATGGTATAAATAGTAATATACAAAGTGGTACCATCGTAGAACTGTAGCTACTGGTATAAGGTCACACTTTTTACCGCATACCACACCCTCCGTAAGCCTCAGCCGCTGCAGCAAGTATCTTGTTTAATGCTCAGGGAAACTAATTAGTAGAATGTTCAGCAGACGGACACTTTAATTGCATATATCAAGAGGAAGATGGAGGGTCAAATCGTCCGAGAACGTTAACACCTTTTATAAGATTCGCCTGGACAAGGCCATAGCTTCACCGATCCAGTTGTCCCGATAGCTAAACTAGGTATTCCGGGGGTAAGTCCGCTGTACTGTATTCGCAATAGTATTCGTAATGTACAGACACAAACTGATGTAGAAGGATACATATTCGTAGAGGGTCTATCTTTGTACCGGGGGCCTTACTTTCCGCGAACCTCACCCGCTGTATCGAGAGTATATTTACTTGTTCCGAGAAATAAATTTGTATGCCTCCTAGTGTCGCGCACCGTATCTTCATGCATGATTTAGGAGATCGAGGGTTAAACCGTTCGCGTACGTTACCACCTTCTGTGAGAGACGAACAGCTAAGTCAATAGCTGCACCTATCCTGATATTTCGGTAGTCAAGCCAGGCATTCCGGAAGATTATCCGATGAACAGTGTCGGCAATAAACAACTTATCTCGCGGTATGGAAATTAAAGCACAGAGTTTATAAGTTGGAGAACATTAGCAAATGGTGTAAATTCAGCCTTTTAAACAATTACATCACCTTCCGCGAATCTATCCCGCAGCACCGATTGTGCTGCCTAGTGTTCACTGATACCAATTAGTAGACATTTTAACAGATGGAAGCCCTATATTCATGTAGGAATAGAAAAATGGACAGACAAACCGTTCCGGAACGCTAACAGCTTCTCTGCGAATTCAACGGCGAAGTCAATAGCTTCACGCATCCGGTGTTTCCAAGTGCTAAGCCAGGTACTACAGGAGTAAATCCGCTGAACACTATTGGCAATAGATACCATAATTCACTGTATGAATATTAAAATAAGGTGTCAAACCATCGGCGAACATTACCAATTCGTACTAAGTCATTCTTTTTACCGAATTCCTTACCTTCCGAGAACCTAAAACGCTGTAGCGAGTGTCTCGCTTGATGCTCACGGAAACAAATTAGTAGATATTGCAGTTGACGGACACCACATTTTTGAATATAAGTATTACCATTGAGAGTAAAGTATATCCGAAATGTCTCCACCTTCTCTGTGCGTCACAGAGCTAAGTAAATAACTTCACATATCCTGTGCTTCCGAGAGTCATAGCAGGTATGCCTCGAGTACATGAGCAGAACAGAATTGGCAATAGATACCTTAATAAAATGTTTGAATACTATTGCAGACCGACAAACCGTTATAGAATGTTACCTATTGGTATAGTATCAAACACTATACCGATATCCCTACCTCCAGAGAAGCTAGCCCGCGGTATCGATAGTATAACATTGTGAACAGAGAAAGAACCTAGACTGAATTACAGTGTCGGGTATCATAACTTCATGTATGAAGTAGAAGATCGACGGTCAAACCATCAGAGAACGTTGCCAGACTCTGTAAGAGACGAATGGCGAAGTGAATAGCTTGACCTACCCTGAAATTCCGAAAGTCAAGCCAGGTATTCCGCTAGTAAATCCGCTGAACACTATTGGCAATGAAAACCTAAATTCAGAGTTTGAATATTCAAATAGAGCGACACACCGTTTGAGAACATTACCAATTGCTAAAAAGTCAAACGTTTTACCGAAGGCCCTACCTTCCGGGAACATGACACTCTTCATCGAGGGTATACCTCCGTTTGCAGAGAATGAAATTAGTATATATTTTAGTGACGGGCACCTTAAATTCCTTTACGAATTAGAAGATCGAGCGTAATCGAGATCCCTTCCAGAACGATAGCACCTTCTTCTGAGCCCCGAACAGCTAAGTCAATAGCTTAGTCTATACTGTGAGTGCAAGGGTCAAACCAGTTATTACGGGAATAAATGCAATGTACAGTACAGTTGATGGACAAATTAATTCACGGTCTGAATTTAATGTAGGGAGTTAAAAATTTTGAGAACGTTACCAATTGACATATGGTCAAACGCCTTATTTATGGCCTTATCGACCGAAAGCCTATCCCGCTGTATTGAGAGTATGACATCGAATTCAGGGACGCAAATTAATTTACAATTTATTGATGGTTACCTTAATTTCATGTATTAATTAGACGATCGAGGGTAAAACCGTTCGTGATCGTTACCACCGTAGTTGAAACTCGAACGCCTTAGTTATTAGTCTCACCTACCCTATGATTCCGAGAATACGGAATCTGGGTGTACTCTGGGAGTAAGTGCGCTGATAATTATTGGCTTTAGGCACCTGAACTCACCGTATGAGTATTAAAGTACAGAGTCAAACCGCTGGATGAACGTTACCAACTGCTATAAGGTCATACTCAATATGGGATACCTTCCTTTCCGTGAGCATAACTCGCTGTATCGAAATTATAACTGCGTGCTGAGAGGAGCAAACTAGTACACATTTTAGAGCCGGAAAACTTATTTAAACACATGGATAGAAAAATCATGAGTAAATGTTTTCGAGAATGTTGACACATTCCTAGAGAGTCGATCGGCTAAGTCAATAGCTTCACCTATCGTGTGCTTCCGATAGTCAAACCAGGTACTCCGGGAGTAAATGCCCAGGACAGTATTTGCAATAAACGCCATACTTCACGGTATGAATATTAAAGGAGACCGTCATACTGTTGTACAATGTTACCTATTCCTATAAAGTCAATCTTTCTACAGAAGGCCTTACCTTCCGAGAAGCTGACCCTATATATTGAGGGTATTACTTCGTGTTAGGTGAAGCAGATTAGTATACATTTTGGTGACACGATCCTTAATTGCAGGTATGAATTTCAAGATCGAGGGTCAAACCGCTCGAGATCGTTGCCCCCTTCTGTCAGAGTCGATCGACTATAACAATACCTTCACCTATCCAGGGATTCGGAGAGCCAAACCACGAATTCCTTGTCTAATCCGCTGAACACTATTGGCAATAGACAGCTTATTTCACGGTATGAATAATAATGCAGACCATCAAACCGTTGTAGAGCTTTACCTATTCGTATAGAGTCAAACATTTTACCGAAGGCCTTACCTTCCTAGAAGAGATCAAGTTCTTTTAGAGACCAACGGCTAAGTTCATAGTTTGACGTATTCAAATATTCTAAGAGTCATCCCATGTATTTCCGGAGTTAATGTTAATAATTTGCTACCTTGAACACTGAGCAAGACACTTGCTGCAGCGGTTTGGGCTTCTCGGAAGGAATGGCCCTCGGTAAAAAGTTTGACCCTAAATTAAAGGATAAAGCTCTATAACCGTTGGACGCTCTACCTTCATATTCGTACCGTAATATAAGCCGTCTATTGCCAATATTGTCCAGCTGATGTGCCACCGGAATACCTGGTTTGACTTTTCGGAATCACGGGATGGGTGAAGGTATTGTCTTGGCTGTTCGACGCTCACAGAAGATAGTAATGTTTTCGAGAAGTTTGGCACTCGATCTACAAAGTCATATTTGATATTAAGTTACTCGTCACTAAAATTTAGATTGTATTGCTTCTCTGACCACGACGAAATATTCTCGGCACAGGGGGATACGTTCTCGGAAGATAATGCCTTCGGTAGAAAGTCTGACATTATACCAACAGGTAAGGATCTACGACGGCTTGAATCTGTCCTTGAATATTTATTCCGCGAATTATCGTGTCTATTGCAAAGACTGTTCCTCGAATTTACTCCCGGATTACCTGATTTGACTCTCGGTATCACATGGTAGGTGATGCTACTGGCATAGCCGTTCTAGTTCAAAGGATGTTGGTAATGTTCTCGATCGGTTTGAATTTCGATCTTCAATGTCATGCACGAAATTGAGGTACTCGTCAGTAAAATATCTACTAATTTGTATCTCTAATCGCAAAGTTGTATTCTCGATTCGGCAGGTTATATTTTCGAAATGTAAAGACTTCGATGAAAAGAGTGACTGTATACCAATTGGCAATAATCGCCGTCAATATGTCTCTCTACATTAATGTTCATGCCGAGAATTATGGTGTCCGTTGCCCATATAATTCAGCGGATTTACAACCGTAATGGCTTGTTTGACTTTCGGCATCACAGGACGGGTCGGAATATATTGCCTAAGCTATTTGTCTCTCAATGAAGGTGGTAACGTTGTCGATCGGTGTAACTGTCGATCTTCTTATCCATACATCAAATTAAGGTGCCTGTCACTAAAATATATACTAATTTGATTCCATGAGCACTACGTCATACTATCGATATAGCGGGTTAGGCTTTGTGAGGTATTGGACTTCAGTAAAACATTTGACTTTATACAAATTGGTATCGTTCCTAGACTTCTTGACGCTCGACTTTAACATTCAAATCGGAAAATATGGTGACTATTGCCAATAATTTTCAGCGGATTTACTCCAGGAATACATAGTCTGACGCTCTGAATGACAGGGTAGGTGATGCTATTGACCTAGATGTTCGACTCTCAAAGACGGTGGTTAAGTTCTCCAACGGTTTAACCATCGATATTCCAATTCATTCACGAATTTACGGTACCGTCACCTAAATGCGCGTTATACTCCTGATGTGGAGGTCTAGTTTCGCGGACGGTAAGGCTTTCGGTAAATGGATTCTATTCATACCAGTGGGTAGCGCTTTACAAGGGGTCGACGGACTGCTTTAATATTCACTGCGCGATTTAATGTATCTATTGCCAATACTGTTCAGCGAACTCTCTCCCGGAGTACATGTTGGTCTCTCGGAATCGCACGATAGGTGAAGCTAATGACTTAGCCGTTCGCTTTTCACAGATGGTGGTAACGATCTAGAACGGTTTGGCCGTCGATCTTCTAATTCATGCATGATGTTATGGTGCCCGTCTACTGAAATGAGGACCAATTTCTCTTTCTGAACACGCAGTTATACTTTCGATGAAGCAGGTGAGTTTCGCGGACGGTTAGGTCTTCGTTAAAAGGTTTGACACTATAGCAATTGGTACCGTTCGCAAACGGATTGACGCCCTACAGTAATATTCAGATCGTGAATTAAGGGGTCTATTTCCAAAGCTCTTCAGCGGACATACTCCCGGAAGATCTTGTTTGACACTCCGACTCGCAGGATAGGTGCAGCTAGTGACGTAGCCGTTCGTCTCACACAGAAGGTGATAACGTTCTGCAACGGTATGACACTCGAGCATCTAATACATACATAAATTTAATGTGGCTGTTACTAAAAGGTATACTAGTGTGTTTCCCTGATCACGGAGATATACTCTCGATACGGCGGGTTAGGTTCTCGGAAGGTAACGCTTTCTGTAAGAAATTTGAATCTACATCAATGGGTAATTGTCCACAACGGCTTGACGGTATTCTTTGATATTCATACCGCGAATTAAGGTGTCTACTGACAGTACCCTTTAGCGAATTTAACCGCAGCTTACCCGCTTTGACTTTTGAAATCACAGCGTAGGTGCAGATCTAGATGGAGCCGTTCGACACCCATAAAAGGTGGTATCGTTCTCGAACGGTTTGAAAATCGCTCTTCATATTCATATATGAAATAAGTTTGCCCATCACTAAAATGAACACAAATTTGCTTCTTGAAACACGGAGTAATACTCCCGATATAGCAGGATACGTTCTCCGAAGGTAACGTAGCCTATAAGAAGAATGACTTTATGACAATTTGTTATGTTCTCCGACGATTTGACTCCCTACATGAATGCTCATGCCGAGAATTTTGGTGTATGTTTCCATTGCTGTACAGCGGATGTCTCCTGGAATGCCTGGTTTCGCTCTCGGCTTCCCAGGATACGTGAAGATTTAGACTTATCTGTTCGACACTCAAAGAAGGCGGTTACGTTCTCAAACGGTTTGAATATCGATAATTCTGTTCCTACATGAATATAAGGTGTGCTTCTGCTATAACGTTCTCTAATTTGTTTCCGTGAGATCTGAGAATGACAACAGCTACAGCGGGTTAGGATCTAGGAAGGTAAAGTATTCGGTTAAAGGAATGACTCTATACAAATTGGTAATGTTTTCCGACGGATTGGCTCTCTGCTTTAATATTCATACCGTGAATTAAGCTGTCTTTTGCGAATACTGTTCAGCGGATTTACTCCTGGAATTCCTGGCTTGACTCTCGGTATCACATGATAGGTGATGCTATTGATTTAGCCGATCTACTCCCAAGGAAGTTGGTAACGTTCTCGATCGGTTTGGCACTCGATCTTCTTATTCGCGAGAAATTACGGGTGTCGTCACTAAAATGTATGCTTATATGTTCCCGTGAACACCATATTATACTCTCGGTACAGCGCGATAGGCTTTCGGAAGGTAAGGTCTTGATTAAAGCGGTTGACTTTATTGGAATTGGTAGCATGCTCACACGGATTGACTCTCAAGCTTAATATACATACTCTGAATTATTATGTCCATGCCAATACTGATAAGCGGATTTACTCCCGCAATACCAGGTGTGACAGCCAGTATCGCCGTATCGGTGAAGCTATTGACATAGCTTTGCGACTCTCAAGTCAGTTTGTAACATTCTCGATCCGATTGACCATGGATCTTCTAATTCATGCATGAAATTATGGTGCCCGTCACTGAAATGAATACTAACTTCGTTCTGAGAACACGAAGTTATACTCTCGAAACGGCAGGTTATCATCTCCGAAGGTAAATCTTTCGGTAAAGTGTCTGAGTCTATACCAATTGGTAACGTCCTATAATTGTTTGGCCGTCTGCCTCAATATTCAAACCGATAACAATGGTGTCTATTCCCAATAATCTTCGACGCACTTACTCCCAGAATGCCAGCTGTGACTGTCAGTATCGCTGGACCGGTGAAGCTATAGACTTAGATGAGATACTCTCAAGTAAGTTGGTAACGTTCTTCATCGATTTTAATCTCGAACTTCTAAATCATACACGAAGTTGAGGTGCCCGTCACTTTAATGATTACTAATTCCTTTCTCTGAACACGACCATATACACGCGATGAAGCCGGTGAGGTTCACTCAAGGTAAAGACTTCGGTAAAACGTTTGACTATATACAAATTTGTAACATTCCCAAACGGTTTAACGATCTACTCTACTGTTCAAGCAGAGAATTAAGGTGTCTATTGGCAATACTGTTGAACGGAGCTACTCTCGGAATACCTCATTTGACTCTAGGAATCTCAGGACAAGGGAAGCAATAGACATAGCAGTCCGTCTCTCACCGATGGTTGTAACGTTCTCGTACGGTTTGACAATCGATCTTCGAATTCGTTCATGAAATTGAGGGGCTCGCCGCTGAAATGTAGACTAATTTTCTTCGCTATGAACAAAGTTGCATTGTGGATACAGCTGGTGATCTTCTCGGATGGTAAGTCCTACGGTTAAACTGTTGACAATAAACGAATAGGTAACGTTCTACAAAGCTTAGACTCGGTACTTTAATGTTCATACCGTGAATCATGGTGTCTCAAAAATATCAAAGAGTATGGTAACGAATGCGAACGGTTTTGACACACGCTCCACTAAATCATACATGAAATTAAGGTGCCCGTCACCAAATTGAATACTAATTTGCTCCTCCGAACACCAAGATATACTCTCGGTTCAGCGGGTTAGACTTTCGGAGGGTAAGGTACCCAGTAAAGCGTTTAACTTTATACAAATTTGATGCATGCTCAAACGGATTGACGTTGTACTTTAAAATAAAAACCGTTAATTAAGACGACTATTGGCAATACCCTTCCAGAAAGTTACCACCTTCTTTGTGGGTCGAACTGCTGAGTCAATAGCTTCACCTACAGCTGTGATTCCGTGAGTCAAGCCTGGTAAAACAGGAGTAAATCTGCCGAACAGTAATAGCAATAGACACCTTAATTCTCAGTATGAACATAAAAGTAGAGGGTCAAGCCGTTTGAGATTGCAACCAATTGCTACAACGTCATACTCTTCAACGGATACCTTACATTCCGAGAATATAACCAGCAGTATGGTGGGTATAACTTCATGTTCGGAGAATCAAATTAGATTTCATTTCATTGACGGGCTCGTTAACTTCATGTATGAATTAGAACGTCGATGGTCAAACCGTTCGAGAACATTACCACCCTCTTTGAGAGTCGGACGGCTAAGTCTATTGCTTCACCGATCCTACGTTTCCGAGAGTCAAATCAAGTAATCCGTCAGTAAGTTCGCTAAGTTTATTGGCAACTGACACCTTTATTCGCTGTTTCAATGTTAACGTAGAGCGTCAAACCGTTTGAGAACGTTACCAATTGCTATAAAGTCAAACGTTTTTCAGAAAGCCTTACCTTCGGAGTAGTTATCCTGCCGTTTCGAGAGAATGACTTATGATCAGGGAAAGAAATTAGTCATCCTTTCTGTGACGAGCGCCATAATTTCAAGTATGTAATAGAAGATCGTGTGTCAACCTGTTGAAGAACGTTACTACCTTCTAGGAGAGATGAACGATTAAGTCAACAGCTTCAACTATAGTCGTGATTCCGAGAGTCAAGCTTGCAATTCCAGGAGAAAGACCCCTGAACAGCATTTGCAATAGGCACCTTAAGTCACGGTATGAATATTAAAGAAGCGAGTCAAACCGTTCTAGAGCATTACCAAATGGTATATAGTCTAACTATAAATATTAAGGTATAAATATTAAGGTACAGAATCAATCCGCTGGAGAACCTTACCAATTCGAATAGAATCAAACGGTTATCTGAATCCCATACCGTCCGCTAGCCTAACACATTATACCGAGAGAATAAAATCGTGTGCAGTGGAAGAAATTACTATACGTGTTAGTGACGGGCACCTTAACTTGTTGTATCAATATGAGAATTGAAGGTCAAACCGTTGTAGATAGTTACATATTGCTGTTGAATCACACTTTTTACAGAAGGCCTCACCTTAATAGAACGAATCCGGCTGTATCGAGAGCATATCTACGTGATCAGAGAACCACATTAATATACATTTTGGTGTCAGGGTCCTTAATTTCGTGTATGAACTAGGAGATCAAGTGTCAAACCGATCGAGATCGTTATCACCTTCATTGCAAGTCGCACATTTAAGACAATTGCAGCACGTCACCTCTGATTCCGAGAGGCACATCAGGTATTCCAGGAGTAAATATGCAGTTCAGCATTGTCAATAGACAACCTAATTCACGGTATGGGTATTATAGCACAGTGTCAAGCCGTTGTAGACCGTCACGTATTGGTATTGGTTCGGAGGAGCTATCCTGCCTCTTCGAGAGTATAACGTCGCGTTCAAAGAACGAAATTGTACTTCATTTCAGTGAATGGCACCTTAACTTTATGTATCAATTAGAAGATTGAGCGCTAAACCGTTCGATAATGTTACCGCCCACTTTGTGAATCGAACGGATAAGTCAATAGCTCCACCTATCCTATGATTCCGAGAGTCTAGCAAGATAATCTGAGAGTAAATGCGCTCATGATTATTGGCAATAGTTACCATAATTCTCGGAATGAATATTATAATAGAGAGTCACACCGTGTGAGAATGCATCTAATCGCTATAGGGTCAAACGTTTTACCGAATGCCGCACTGTCCAAGAAGTTGACCCGCCGTATCGAGACAATTACAACGTGTTTAGGGAAACACATTAGTAAACATTTTAGTCACCGGCACGATAATTTCATTATGAATAAGAAGATCATGTATCAAACAGTGTGAGAAAGTTACCAGCTTCTCTGGGACACGAACGGCAATGTCTATAGCTTCACATATCCTGTGATTCTGGATGCTACACCAGACATTCCGGGAGAAAATTCGCTTTAAATTACTGACAATAGACATCTCAATACACGGTTTGAATATTATAGTCGGCCGTCGAGCCGTGGTAGAACATTACCTATTCGTGTATGATTAAACTTCATACCGAATTCCTTACTCACCGAAAAGCTGATTAGCTGTATCCAGAGTGTAACACCGTGTTCAGAGGTACGATACGTATAAATTTACTGACGAGCACCTTTATTTCATGCATGAATTATAAGATCGCGGGTCAAACCGATCGGGAACGTAACCACGTTCTGTGAGAATCGAAAGTCCAAGTCAGTAGCTTCACCTATCTAGTGGTTACGAGATTCACACTAGGTATACCAGGAGTATATCCGCTGAAGAGCATTGGCAATGGACACCTTAATTCACGTATTCAATGTTAAAGTAGTGCGCGAAACTAAATGAGAGCGTTACCAATTGCTATGAAGTCAGACGATCTACCGTAGGCCGTACCTACAGCGAACCTCACTCGCTTCATCGAGAGTATAACTTTGTGCACAGAGAAAGAAACTAATATTAATTTCAATTACGGGCACCTTAATTTCATGCATGAATTAGAAGATGGTTGGTGAAACCGTTTGAGAACGTTGCCAGCTTGTGTGAGCTACGAACAGGTAAGTCCATAGCATCACCAATTGAGTGGTTCGGAGAGTCAAACCAGATATACCGGCCGAAAGTCCGCTTATGATTTTTGGCAATAGGCACACTAATTCACGGTTTGCATATTAAAATAGAGCGTAAAACCGTTTGAAAACGCTATTAATTTCAATAAAGTCAGTCACTTTACCGAAAACCATACCCTCCAGAAAATAACCCGCTGCGTCGAGATGATAACGTCGAGTTTAGGGAGAGAAATTAGCATTCATTACAGAGATGTGCACCTTATCATCATGTATGAATTAGAAGACCGAGGATCAAACCGTTCGAGAACATAACTACATACTGTTAGAGATGAACGGCTAAGTAAATACATCACCAATCCTTTCATTCCATAAGTAAAACCAGTTATTCCGGAGGTACATCTGCTGAATCGTATTTGCAATAGACACCTCAATTTTCGGTTCGAGTATAAATGTAGAGCGTCAAACTGCTTGAGTTCGTTACCAATTGGTATAACGTCATACTCTTCTTCGCATACCTTATCTTACGAGAACATAAGGCGTGTATATAATGTCCTGAACATATATCGTGTGTATAATGTCCTGTACAGAAAACTAAATGAGTATACATTTTAGTGACGGGCACCTTATATGCATGTATGAATTATAAGATCGAGTGTCAAACGGTGGGAGAACGTTACAAACTTCCTTGAATGTCACACTCCTAAGTCAATAGCTGCAGACACCCTAGATACCGAGAGGCAAATCAGGCATACCAGGAGTAAGTGCGCTGAATAGCATTGGCAGTATAAATATTAACTCACGGTATAAACATTAAAGAACAGGGTCAAATCGCTGGAGAACGTTACCAATTACTATAACCGCATACTCAATGCTGGATACATTACCATTCGAGAAAATAACCGGCTGTATCGTGGGTACAACTTTGTGTTCAGCGAAACGAATTACTGTACATTTTAGCAGACTGACGCCTTGATTTCGTGTATGAATAGAGAGCTCGACAGTCAAGCCATTCGTGTTCCATCCCACCTTCTTTGAGCGTCGATCGGCTAAGCCAATAGCTTCACCTTCCCTACTATTCCGATAGGCAAACCAGGTGTGCCGGTAGTCAATCCGCTGAACACCATTGGTAGTGAACACCTCAACTCGCGGTTTGAATATTAAGGTAGAGCGTCAAACCGTTCGAGAACGTTACCACCTCCTTACAGTGACGAACGCATAAGACACCACCTACACTAACCGTGCGATTCCAAAAGCCAAAACAGCTATTACGGGAGTAAATCCGCTGAACAGTATTTGAAATAGACACCTTCATTCACGGTTTTAATATTAAAATAGACCGTCACACCGTTTGAGGACGATACTAATGGCAATAATGTCAACCGTTTTACCGAAGACATTACCTTCCGCGAACCTCAATCCCTTCATCGAGTGCATAACATCGTGCTCAGAGAAACAAATTAGTTTCCATTTCAGTGACAGGTACTTTAACTTTATGTGTGAATTAGAATATCGAGTTTCAAACCGCTCGAGAACGCTGCCACCTTCTTCGGGAGACGAACAGATTAACCAATAGCTTCACCAATCCTGCTATTCCGAGAGTCATGCCAGTTATTCCTTGCGTAAATTCGCCGTGCACTATTGGCAATGGACACACTAATTCTCGGTATGAATGTTAAAATTGAGCTTTAAACCGCTTCTGAACGTTATCAATTGTATGAAAGCCAAGAGTTCTACCGATGCCGTACGATCCGCGTAACTCACCCTCTTCTTCGAGGTTATAACTTGGTGTTCAGACGATCATACTCGTACACAATTTAGTGACGGCACCTTAAATTCAAGCATGAATTAGAAGATCGAGGGTCAAAGCGTTCGAGAACGTTACCACCTTCTGCGAGAGGCAAATGGCTATGTCAATAGTTTCACGTACCCCGTGATTCCGATAGGAAACACGGGAAAACCGAGAGAAAGCCGGCACCCTGGGTATTGGCAATTGACACGTTAATTCACGCTTTGAATATTAAAGTAGAGCGTGAAAGCGTTTTAGAGCGTTGCCAGTTGGTATACAGTCGCACAGTTTACCGACAGCCTTACATTCCTAGAAGCTATACTGCCGCTTCGGGAGTATAATTTCGTGGCCAGAGAAAGAAATTAGTCGTTATGTCTGTGACAGCCGCCCTGACTTCATGCACGAATTAGAACGTCGTGGGTCAATCCGTTCGATGACGCTACCGCCATCTTTGAGAGTCGTGCAGCTTATTCAACATTTCACATATCATGCAATTCCGAGAGCGGAACCAGTTCAGTCCTTAGGAACCTTATCAGGGAGTAATTCCATTATACATTACTGTCAATAGAAACCTTAACTAGCGGTATAAATAACAAAGTACCAGCTCAATCCTTTGTTGGACGTTACCCATTGGAATACAGTCATACTTTTTACCGAAGGTCAAGAATCACAGGAATGTGATTCCGAAAATTAAACCAGGTATGCCGGCTGTAAATCCGCGTAACAGTTTTGGCCTTAGACATCTTAATTGAGGGACTGAATGTTAAAGTAGACCGTGAAACCACTTGCAAAATTTATAAGTTCGTATAAAGCCAAACGTTGTAGCGAAGAACTTACCATCCGATATACTAAGCTGCTGTATCCATAGTCTAAATTCGTGTTCATGGAAGCAACCTATTCGTCCTTTTTGTGACGGGCACCTTCATTTCATTTGTGAATAAGAAGATCGATATGCATACTATTCCAGAAAGATACTACTTTCTGTAGCACTCGCACAGATAAGTCATTAGCATCACCGATCCTGTGGTTCTGAGATTCGAACCGGGCATTCCGGCCGTGAATCCGCTGTTCTGTGTACGCAATGGACACCTTAAATTAAGATATGAATATTAATGTAGGGAATCAAACCGTTGGAGAACATTACTAATTCGTTTAACGTGCTTCTTATTACCGAATACATTACCAGCCAAGTACATATCACGCATTAGCGAGTGCCACGCTTAGTGCTGACGGAAACAGGTTAGTAGACGTTTTAGCAGACGGACATCATATTTTCATGTTGGAATAGAATAATCGGGAGTGAAACCGTTCGAAAAAGTGCCCTCTTCCTTTGGGAGTCGTGTGCCTAAGTCTTTAGCTGCACCAATCCTGTGATTCCGAGATTCAAACCACGTACTCCAGGAGCATATCCGCTGTACAGTATGGCATTAGGTAACCTATTTCGCGATATAAATATTAAACTGCAGAATTTAACCTCTGTATAATGTTACGGATTGGTATAGGGTCAAACTATTTTAGGACTTACCATCTGGGAATCCACCTCGCTCTATCGGCAGTATAACTTCGTGTATAGCGAAGAAAATTAGTATACACTTTAGTGACGGGCCCCATTTTTTCATGTATGAAATAGAAGATCAAGAGTGAAACTGTTAGGGAACGATACCACATTATTTGAGAGACTAACGGCGAACTCAATAGCATCACCTATCCCATGATTCCGACAGTCAAATCAGGTATTCCACTAGTAAATCTGCTGTTCAGTTTGGGCATTAGGCACCCTACTTCATGGTACAAATGTTAAGGAACTAAGTCAGACCGTTTGAGAAGGTTACAAATTCCTACAGAGTCAAACGCTTTACCGAAGACCTTACCCTCCGAAATACTCACCCGCATCAGCGAGAGTATAAGTTCTTGTTCACTGATAGAAATTAGTATTCCTTTCAGAGACGGGTATCTTTGTTATATCTATGAATTGGAAGATCGATGGTCACACCGTTCGAGAACGTCAGTACCAACGATGAGAGTCAAAGGGATAAGTCCATGGCTCCACTCATCCTGGGATTCCGAGCCTCAAACCACGTATTCCTGGAGTATATCCGCTCAACAGTACTGACAATGGAAATCGCATTCTACGGTTTGAATATTAAACCCGATCATAAAACCAATGTAGAACGTTACCTATTGGTATAGACTTAAACACTTTGCAGATATCCTTACCATCGGAGAAGCTAACCTCCCGATTCGGGAGTTCATCCTCGTGTTCAGAGGATGAAGTTAGTAAACATTTTTGTGACGGGTACCTTAACTTCATTACGATAAAGAAGATCGAGTGGCAAACCGCTCGAAAACGTTGTCACATTCTGTGACAGATGAACGGCTGTGTGAACAGCTTCACCTATCCTGAGATTCCGATATTCACACCAGGTATTCCGGTGACAAATGTGCTGAACAGTATTGGCAATAGACATTTTAATTTACGGTTTGAATATCAATGTAGTGCGTCAAGCCTTTTGAGAGCGATACCTATTGGTATAAAGTAAAACATTTTACCGATGGCCTTACCTTCCGCGAAACTCACCCGCTTCATCGAGAGTGTAACTTCGTGTTCAGAGGAAGAAATAAGTATTCATGTCTGTTACGGGCCCCATGTTGCCATGTAGGGTTGTCATGATCGAGGGCAAAACAGTTCGTAGCCATTACCAATTTGTATGGTATTCGAACAGGTATGTCAATTGATTCGCCAAATCTAGTGGTTCGGAGAGTCAAACCTGGTATTCCGGTAGAAAGTCCGCTGAAAAGTTTTCGCAATACGGACATTAATTCACGGTTTGCATATTAAAACAGAGCGTCAAACCGTTCGAGAACGGTACCAATTGCTATATCGTCAGAGGCATTACCGAAGACCATACAAGCCGATAGAATATCCGGCGGTATATAGATTACAACTTCGTGTTCGGAGAAGGAAATTAGTATTCATTTCAGGGACGGGATCGTTAACTTTATGTACGATTTAGAAGATCGAGCGTCACACCGTTCGAGATTGTGGCAGCCCTATTCGAGAGTCCAACAGCTAACTCAATAGCTTCCTCTATCCTTTGATTCCAAGAGACATACCAGATACAGTGGAAACAAATCCGCTGAACTGTACTGGCAACACACACATTAATTCACGGTACGAATTTTAAAGAAGAGCGACAAACCATTGCAAAACCTTACCTATTCGCATAGAGTCATAAGATTTACCGAAGGCCCTACCTTTCGAGATAACCAACCCTCTGTATGGGGTGCTCTGCTTCGTGTTCATGCAAAAATATAAGTAGGCATATTAGAGACGGGCTCCTTTATTTCATGTATGAATTAGAAGATCGGGTGTCAAACCGTTTGAGATCGTTGATACATTGTGTGACGGATGAACGGCTGAGTGAACAGCTCCACCTATTCTGTTATTCTGATAGTCAAGCCAGTTCATCCGGGAGAAAATGCGCTGTACGGTATTCGCAATAGATGGCTATGTTCACGGTTTGAATATTAAAGTATAGCGTGAATGCGTTTTAGAGCGTTTGCAATTTGTATAAAGTTAAACATATTTCCCATAGACTTACCCTTGGAGAAGCTATCCCGCCGTTTTGAGAGTATAACTTCGTGTTGAGAGAACGAAATTAGTATTTATTTCAGCGAATGGCACATTAACTGCACGTGTGAATAAGAAGATTGAGGGTCAAACCGATCGAGAACGTTACCACCTTCTGTGTGACACGAACGGCTAATTCAATGTCTGCAACTATCCTGTGATTTCGTGGATCTAACCAGATACTTCGGAAGTGAATCCGATTAACAGGTTTGGCATAAGACACCTTAATGCACTGTTTGAATTTAAATGCAGACTGCCAAACCGTTGTAGAACATTACGTATCAGTATAGAGTCAGTCATTTTACCGATAGTCCAACCATCGGAGACGCTAACCATCCGTATCAGGAGTATAGTTTCGTATTCATAGGAAGAAATTAGAAATCATTTTTGTGACTTGCACCTTAATTTCATTACGATTAAGGAGATCGAGTATCAAGCCGCTCGAGAACGTTGCCTCCTTGTGTGTGAAATCAACGGCTGTGTGAACAGCTTGACCTATCCTGAGATTCCGAGTTTCAGGCCAGGTATTCCGGTAGTAAATCGGCTAAATAGTATTGGCAATAGACACCGTCAATTACGGTTTGAATACTAAAGTAGATCGTCAAAACGTTTGAGTGCGTTACCAATTGGTATAAAGACAAACGTTTTACCGAAGGACTTAGCTTCCAAGAACCTAACCCGCTGTAGCGAGTGTATTGCTTATTGCTCACGGATACAATCTAGTAGACATTTTTGCAGACGGAAACCGTATTTTTATTTATGAATAAAATCATCGAGAGTCAGACCATTCCAGAACGATCCCACCTTCTTGACGGGTCATACTGCTAAGTCAATAGCTGCACCTGTCCTGTTATTTCGATGGTGAGACCCGGTATTCCCGAAGTTTGTCCGAAGAACAGTATTGGCAATAGACACCTTATCTCGCGGTATGAAGGATAAAGTACAGAGTCTATCCGATGGATAACATTAGCAATTGGTATAAAGCCGGCTTTGTTACCAATGACCTTACCTTCCTAGAATCTATCCCGCTTCACTGAGTGTGTTACATAGTGTTCGCGGATACAATTTGGTAGACATTTCAGCAGACGGAAGCCCTATATTCATGTATGAATAGAAAAGTTGACAGCCAAACCGTTCGAGAACGCTAATACCTTCTCTGCGAATTCAACGGCGAAGTAAATAGCTCAATCTATCCTGTGATTCCGAGATTCAGCACAGGTACTACTCAAATACGTGCGCTGAACAGCTTTGGCGATAGACACCTCAAGTCACTTTTTGTATAATAGCGTATTGCGTCTGACCGTTTGAGAAAGTTAACAATTACTACAGTGTCAATCTATTTACCGACGACCGTACCCTCCGAAAAATTAACCCGCAGTATCGAGAGTATAAAACCGTATTCAGGGGTACGAACTGGTATACACTTTAGTGGCGAGGACTTTAATTTCATGAACGAAATAGAAGATCGATGGTCAAACCGATCCAGAACGTTGCTACCCTCTTTGAGTGTCTATCGAATAAGTTAATAGCTCCTCCTGTCCTGTGATTCCGCGAGTAAAACCAGGTAATGCGGGAGTAAATTCTCTGTACGGTATTGGCAAAAGACACCATAATTCGCTGTTTGAATATTACAGTAGAGCGTCAGCCGTTGACAGTACTACCAATTCGTATAAGGAAAAACGTTTTACCGAAGGACTTACCTGCCTCGAACCACAGCTCGTCATCGAGAGTATAAATTCGTGTTAACAGAAAAGAATAAGTATTCATTTCAGTGACCGGAACCTTAACTTCGTGTTCGAATTAGTGGATTGCTGGTCAAACCGCTCGAGAATGTTGCCACCTTCTGTGAGAGTTGAACGACTATATGAATAGCTTCACCAACCCTGCGGTTCCGAGATTCAAACAAGGTACACCTGGAATAAATCCGCTGCACAGTGTTGGGAAAGGACACTGTAATTTTCGGATTGAATCTTAAAGTGGGGTGTGTTGCCGCTTGAGATCGTTACCAGTTTGTATACAGACATACGTTTTTCCGAAGACCTCATCATACGAGAAAATAGCCCGCAGTATCTGGAGTATAACATCGTGTACAGAGAAACAAATTATTTTAGGGTTAGTGACAAGCACCATAATTTCATGAATTATATAGAAAATCGAGTGTCAGTCCGTTACAGAACGATACCACCTTCTTTGGTAGTCAATCGGCAAAAGTCAATAGCTTCACCTATACTGAGATACCGAAATTCAAACCATATATTCCGGGAGTAAATCCGGTGAATAATATTGGCATTAGACACATTATTTTTCAGCTTGAATATTATAGTAGAGCGCTGAACCATTTCTGATCGACACCAATTTGTGTCGAGTTAATCGTTTTACCGAACGCCTTACCTGTCCAGAATTTAATCCGCTGTATCAAGACCATAACATCCTGTTCAGTGGAACAGGATGCTCTAGATTTTAGCTGCGGGCACCATAATTTCATTAATGAATTCGAAGATCGGGGGTCAAACCGTGCGAGAACGATACCACCTTCCTTGAGAACCGAACGGCTGTGCCAATAGTTTCACATATCCTATGATTCCGAGATACAAATCAGGTATTCCGAGGGTAAATCTGCAGTTCAGTATGGTCATTAGGGACTCTATTTCACGGTATCAATATTAAATTAGACAGCTAATCCGTTGTCGAAAGTTACCTACTGCTGTATAGGAAAAATTTTAACAGAAGGCCTTACCTTCCAAGACGGTAACCCGCCGTATCGATTGCATAACCTCGTGTTCGGAGAAGCAAATTCGTATGCATTTTAGTGTCGGGCACGTTAATTTTATACATCAGTTATGAAGATCAAGTGACAAATAGTTCGTAAACGTTACCACCTTCTTTGAGTGTCGCTCAGCTAAGTCTATAGCTTTACCCATCCTGCCACTTCGACATTCAAATCTGTAATTCTAGGAGGAAATCCGCTGAAGAGTTTTGGCCTTTGTCTCCATATTCCACGGTTTGAATATTTAAATAGGGCGTCAATACGTTTGAGAAAGCTAGCAAATGATAGGAATCCAAACCCTTTGCCAAAGGCCATACCCTCCGAAAAACTAACCCACTATTTCCACGAGAGTATAACTTCGTGTTCAGAGAAAGAAGTTTGAATTCATTTGAGTGACGGCACGTTTAGTTCCTGTATGCATTAGAAGATCGAGGGTCATACCGATCGAGAACGTAACACCTTCAGTGAGAGACGAACGGCTGCGTCGATAGCCTCACCTATATTTGTGATTCCGACAGTCAAGCCTGGTATTCCAGGTGTAAATCCGCTGAACAGCATTGACAACAGACACCTTGTTTCACGGTTTGAGTATTAAGGAAGAGAGTGAATCCGTAGGAGAAGAGAACGAATTGGTACGATGTCAAACTTTTACCGCATAGCTTACATTCCTAGAACATGAACCGCCATATCGTGTATCATGCTTAGTGCTTACGGAAAGAAACCAGTAGACCTTTTCGCAGACGCACAGCTTTTTTTAATATATGAACAGAAAAATCGACAGCCAACCCGTTCGAGATCGTTACCACCATTTATGAGAGTCGAACGGCTGATTCACTAGCTTCACCTATACTTGTTATTCCGAGAGACCACTGAACAGTATTGGGAATAGAAACCCCAATTCACGGTTTGAAGGTTAAAGTAGAGCGTCAATACATTTGTGAACGATACCAATTGCTTAAGAGGCAAACGCTTTATCGATGACCTTACCCTCTGAAAACCTAACCAGCTGTATCGAAAGTATAATATGGAGTACAGAGGAAGAAATTAGAGTCCATTCCTGTGACGGGCAGCTCAACTTCATGTATGAGTTGAAAGATCAGGCATCAAACCGTTCAAGAAAGTTGTCATCTCCCGTGAGAAACTAACGGCTATGTAAATAACTTTACCCATGCTGTCATTCCGAGAGTGAAACAAGGCATTCCGGGAGTCTATCCGCTACACAGTATAGGTAATGGACATCTTAACTCGCGGTTTGTATGTTAGAGTAGAGCGTGAAACCGCTCATGAACGTTTCCAATTTTGATATATACAAACGTTATACCGACGGCCGTAACTTCCGCGAAACCAGCGAGCTTCATCGAGAGTATAACTTCGTGTTTAGGGAAGAACAATAGTATTCACTTAAAGGGCGGGCACCTTCATTTCATCTCTGAATTAGAAGGTCGATGGTCAGACATGTGCACATCGTTGCCACCATTTCTGAGAGACGCACACCTAATCCAATAAATTCACCTTTCCTGTTATTCCGAGAGTCAAACCATGTATTGTGGGAGTAAATACGTAGAACAGTTACGGCAATAGACACATCAATTCACGGAATGAATAATGAAGTGGAGAATCAAACCGTCGAAGAACGTTACGTATAGTAACAGAGTCAAACCTTTTAACGAAGGCCTTAAATTTCGAGAAGCTACCGCGCTGTGTCGAGGGTACGTCGTCGTGTTCAGAAAAGCAATTTATTATACTTTTGAGTGACGGGTTTCCTAATTTCATGTATGAATTAGAAGATCGGGGACAGAGCGTTCGAGAACGTTGCCACCGTCTTCGAGAGCCGAACAGATATGTCAATAGCTTCATCCATCCTGTGATTCCGAGAGCCACACCAGGGAAACCGAAAGTAAATACGCTGGAGCGTATTGGCGGTGGACATCTTAATTCATGATTAAAATATTAAAGTACGCATTCTAACATTTTATAGAACGTTACATATTGGTATAATGTCCAAAGTTTTCCCAACGACCTTACCCTCAGTCGGTACTTACCTATTCCGTGGTATCGAGAGTATAACTTCGTAATCAGAGATTCAAATTAGTATTCATTTTAGTCACTGGCACCTTAATTTGATACATGAGTTAGAAGGTCAAGTGTCAAACCGTTCGAGAACAGGATAGCTTCACCTATCCTGTGATTCCGAGTGACAACCCTGGTATTTAACGAGTAATTCCGCTGAAGAGTATTGGCAATAGAAACCTTAATTCACGGTATGGATATCATAGTTGAGAGACAAACCGTTTGAGAACGTTACAAATTCCTACAAAGTCAAACGCTTTACCGAAGACCTTACCCTCCGAAATACTCACCTGCATCAGCGAGAGTATAAGCTCTTGTTCACAGAAAGCAATTAGTATCCATTTCAGAGACCGGCATCTTTGGTGTATCTAAGAATTAGAAGATCGAGTGTCAAACAGCTCGAGCACGTTGCCACCATCTTTGAGGAACGAACGGCTAAATCAATAGCTTCATCTGTACTGTGATTCCAATAGTCAAATCAGATATTCCGGCAGTAAATCCGCTGAATAGTATTGGAAACAGACATCTTAATGCACTGTTTGAATATTAAAATTGGGATTCAAACCGTTTGTGAACGTTTTCGACTGTTGTAAAGTCAAACGTTTCACCGAAGGAAGTACCATCTGCGATCCTCACCCGCTTCATCGAAAGTATAACTTCGTGTTCTGTGGATCATATAAATATAGAGCTTAGTGATGTCATCTTAAATTCACGTATGCTACAGAACATCGAGGCTCAAGTCTTTCGAGGACGTTACCACCCGCATTTGCCGTCGAACGGCTAAGTCGAAGGTTTCACCTGTCCTGTGGTTCTGAGTGTCCAACCAGGTATCCTGTGTGCATCTGCTCTCAGAAGGATATACAATTCACACATTGTTCCACGGTTTGAGTATTAAAGCTGAGCTTAAAAATGTTGTAGAACGTTACCTATTGATATGGAGTATAATTATTTGCCGAAGGACTTTTCTACCGAGAACCTATCCCACTGTATCGATAGCCTTAATTGGTGTTCAGAGAAACAAGCTACTAGTTCTTATAGTGCCTGGCACCTCAATTTCATGTATGAATAATAATATCGAGAGTCAAACCGTTGGAGAACGTACCACCTTTCTTGAGAGTCGCACAGCTAAGTCAATGGCGTCAACTAGCCTCTGATTCCGAGAGTCAAAGCAACTAAACCGGGCGTATATCCGCTGAAAGGTATTGGCAATAGGGACCGTAATTCCGGGTCTGAATATCAAAGTACTGAGTCAAACCGTTAAAGATCGTTACGTATTGCCACAGAATCAAACCTTTTACCTACGGCCGTACCATCCGAGATAATAACCTACCGCATAGAGAGTGTAATTTCGTGTTCAGAGATGCCAAGTAATATCCAGTTTAGCGATGGGCATCTTAACTTCCTGTACGAATTATAAGGTTGAGTGTCATACGGATCGGGAACCTGACCAAATTCGTTGAGAATCGAACGGCTTAATCAATAGCTTCACCTACCCTGAGATTCTGAGATTAAAACCAGGCATTCCAAGAGTAAGTTCGATGAAATGTAATGGCAGTGGACACATTAATTGGCGGTTTGAATATTACAGTATAGCGTTAAACCGATTGAGAACGTTACCAAATTGTACAAAGGCATTCATCTTACACAATACTTTATCATCCGAGAAAATATGCCACTGTATCGTGGAAACATCCTCGTGTTCAGAGAATCAAATTAGTACAAATTATAGTGACAGACACCTTAATTTCATGCATGATATAGTAGATCGAGTGGCAAACTGTTTCAGGACGTTACCTCTAGCTTTGGGAGCCGCACAGTTATGTCACTAGCTTCACTTATCTCGTGATTCCGGGAGTAAATTCGCTGAACAGTATTGGTACTTGTGACCATAATTCACGGTTTGAATATTAAAGTAGAGTGTCGAAATGTTCAAGATCGGTACATATTGGTTTGAACTCTTCCTCTTTATCGAAGGCCTTACCTTCCGATAAGATATCTCGCTATATCTAGTGCATAGCTTCGTGTTCAGAGAAACACATTATTATTCATTTTAGCGATGGGTGCCTTAATTTCATGAATGGCATAGAAGACCAAGGGTCAAACCGTTCTAGGACGTACCGATCTTCTTTGAGAGTCGCTCGGATACGCACATAGCTTCAGCTATCGTGCGATTCCTAGAGGCAGACCAGTTATTCCGCGACATGTCCCGCAGTACAGTATTGAAATTAGACACGCTATTTCACGATATAAATATTAAGGAGCAGAGATCGCTTTTGTTGAACGCTTATTGCTATACAGTCAAACTTTTTACCGAAAGCCTTACCTTGCGAAGACATATCACGCCGTATCGAGAGTATAACTTCGCGTTCAAGGAAGAAAATTATAATGCATCTTAGTGACGGTACCCTAAGTTTCATGTGTGAATTCGCAGATTGAGTGCCAAACAGTTCGAGGACGTTACCATCTACATTGAGAATCGAACGGCTATGTCAATAGCTGCACCTATCCTGTGACTCGAAGAGCCGAACCAGGCATTCCTGGAGTAAATACGGTGAGGATAGTTCCCAATAGACAATATAATTCACGGTTTGAATAGTGAAGTAGAGGGTCAAAACTTTTGAGAGCATTGGAAATTGGTATAATGTCAATCACTTTACCGATGACCATACCTTCGGAAAAACGGGCTCGCCGTTCCGGGAATATAACTTCATGTTCCTAGGAAGAAATTAGTCTTCGTTTCAGTGACGGGCTCCTTAACTACACGTATGAATTAAGAGATCCAGGGTGAAACCGCTAGAGAACGTTACCACCATCATCAGGAGACGAAAGCCGATGTGCATAGCTCCACCTATCCTGAGATACCGAGAGTCAAACTTGATATTCCAAGAGTAAATGCGGTGCACAGAATTGGCAATAGACACCTTAATTCGCGGTATTAATGTTAATGTACAGAGTCAAGCCGTTGTACATCGTTACGTATTGGTATAGAGTCAAATTATTTTCGCAGCCCTTACCTTCCGAGATGCTAACCCGCTGTGTCAAGAGTATATCTTTGTATTCAGTGTAGCTAATTGGTATATATTTTAATGACGGGCATCATTAATTCCATGTGCGAATCAGAATATCGGGAGCCAAACCGATCGACAAAGATACCACCTTCTGTGAGAGACGACCGGCTAAGTCAATAGCATCACCTATCCAGTGATTCGTAGTGTCAAGCCAGGTGTCACTGGAGTAAATCCGCCGAAAATTATTGCCACTAGGCACATTAATTCACGGTTTGAACAGTGAAATAGTGCGTCAAAGCGTGTGGGAGCATTGTCCATTAGTATAAATTCTAACACTTTATCGATGGCCTAGCCTTCGGAGAAGAAAACCCGCCGATGCGAGAGTATAACATCGTGCCCAGAGAGTAAAATTAGTACACATTTTAGTGGTGGGGCACCTTCATTTCAATTATGAGTAAGAAGTTCGAGAGTCAAACTGCTGGAGAACGTTATCACCTTTCTTGAGAGTCGCACATATCTAAGTCAATAGTTTCATCTATCCTGTGGTTCAAAGAGTCAAACAAGGTACTCCGGGATTAAATCTACTGAACTGTGTTGGCAATAGACAACATAAATCACGTCCGGAATATTATGGTTGAAAGTGGAACCGCCGGAGAACACTACCAATTGGAATTAAATCATTCCTTTTATCCAATACCTTACCTTCCGAGAACCAAAACCGCTGCAGCGATTTCGTTGCATAGTTTTCAGGTGATAAAATTAGTAGACATTCTAGCACACGGACACATTATTCTCATGCGTATATAGGAATATTGAGGGCAAACCGTCCGTGAATGTTACTGCCTTTCTTGAGAGCCGAACAGCTAGGTGAATAGCATCACTTCTCCTGTGATTCTGATAGTCAAGCCAGGTCGATCGGGAGTAAATCCGACGCATTATATTGGCAGCGAACACCTGTGTCCGCGGATAGGATATTACAGTGGAGTGTCAAACCGATTGAGAACTTTACAAACTCGTGTAAAGTCGAACATCCTACCGAAGAATTTACCAGCAGAGAAACTAACCCGTTGTATCAAGGGTATAACTTCGTGTTTCGGGAAACAAATTAGCATTCATTTTAGTGACGGACAGCTGAATTTCACGTATGAATTAGAAGATCAAGGGAGAACGTTGCCATCTTCCTTGAGATTCAAACGGTCAAGTCAATGGCTTCACATATCCTGTGATTCCGAGCGTCAAACCAGGTATCCCTGGAGTAAATTCCGCTGCACGGAACTGGCCAATGGAGACTTCAATTGACGGTATGAGTATTAATTTAGGAGGCAAACTGACGGAGAACATAACACATGCCCATAAAGTCATTTCTTTCACCGAATACCATTCCTTCCGAGAACCTAACCCGTTGTAGCGAGTGTCCAGCTTAATGTGAAGTGAAACATATTAGTGGGCATCTTAGAGGGCGAACGCCACATGTTTGTGTGGAAATATCAACAGCGAAAGTCAAAGCGTTGCAGAAAGTTACCACCTTCTGTGGGAGACGAACGGCTAGATCCATAGCTAGGCCTATTCCAATATTCTAGGAGTCAGTCCATGTATTCCTGGAGTAAATACTACTAATTTGCTTCCTTGAACACTGAGCAAGACACTTGATGCAGCGGGTTGGGATTATCGGAACGTATAGCCCTCTGTAAAAAGTTTTACGCCACTCGAATAGGTAACATTCTACAAAGATTTGACTTGCGACTTTAATATTCGTACCCTGAATCAATATGTCTATTGCTAATACTTTTCGGTGGATTTAATCCCGGAGTGCATGCTTTTAATCTCGGAACCACAGTATGTGCGAAGCTATTGGCGTAGCTGTGCGACTGTCAAAGAAAGTGGTAATGCTCTCACGCGCTTTGACCATTGATATTCGAATTCATACATGAACATATGACGCCGTCACTAAAGTTTATAGGACTATGTTTCTCTAACCACGAAGCTATACTCTAGAAACAGCGGGTTATCTTCTCGGAAGGTGAGGCTATCGGTCAACAGCGTGTCTACATACAAATATGTAACGTTCTGTAACGGTTTCATACAGTACTTTAAATTTATACACTGTATTGATGTGCCTTTGGAAAATACTGTTCAGCGGATATACTCTGGGAATATCTGGTTGTCTTGTCAATATCGCAGGATGGGTGAAGCTATTGACTTAGCCGTTCAACTCTCATAGAATGTGGTAACGTTCTGTATCAGTCTCCCTCCAGACCTTCCATTTCATACACGAAATTAAGGTGCCCGTCACATGTGTGTGTACCAAATTGCTTCTCTCAACAGGAAGTTCTAATTTCGATACAGCGGGTCAGTTTCTAGGAATGTAATGCGTTCGGTGGAAAGGTGCACTCGATACCAATAGGTAACGTTGTAAAATTGTGTGACCCTGTACTTCAATATTTATAAAAGGAAGTAGGGTATTAATACCGATACTGTACTGCAGATTTTCTCCCAGAATACCTGGTTTGACTCTCGGAATCGCAAGATATATGAGGCTATTGACTTAGCCGTTCGACTGCCCAGGATGGTGTTACCGATCTTGATTAGTTTGACTCTCGAGTTTGCTGTACCTACATGAAAATAAAGTGTCCGTCTGCTCAAACGACACCTAATTTGATCTTGTGAAGCCGAAGCAAGACCATCGCTGCAGCGGGTTGGCCTCTCGGAAGTTAAAGTATTGTGTAAAATGAGTGGGTTTATCACAATTCGTATTGCTCGGCGACGGTTTGACGCTTAACTCTAATATTCATGCCGTGAATTAAAGTGTCTAATGCCAATAGCGTTCATGGATATAATCCCGTAATACATAGTTTGACTCTCGGTAGCCAGAACAGGGATCGCTATTAACGTAGCTGTGCTACCCACAAGGAGGGAGGGATCGCTATTGAAATGTTTGACTCCCGATTTTTCTACTCATACATCAACATAAGAAGACCGTCTGCAAAAATATCCACTAATTTGTTCCCCGTCTACTTTAAGGTTGGCACTCCCTACAGCGGGTTGAGGTTCTCGGCAGGTGGGGTATTTGGTAAAAGGAATGACTTTATCCGAATTGGTTATAACCTCCGACAGCTTGACTGTCTACCTTGAAATTCGTAACGTATATTAAGGTGTCTATTGCGTGTACTTTTCAGCGGATTTACCCTTGGAACACCTAATTTGTCTCTCGGAGTCACAGGATAGGTGAAACTTTTTACTTATCAGTTCGTCTCTCACAGAAGGTGGTAACGTACCCGAGCGGTTCGACCCTCGATATTCTGACTCATACATGAAGTTTAGGTGTCCGTCACTGAAGTGAATACTAATTTCGCACTCTGAACATGAAGTTATATTTTCGAAACTGCGGGTTACCATCTCCGAACGTAAGGCAATTGATAAAGTGTTTGACTCTATACCAACAGGCAACGTTCTACTACGGTTTGACGGTCTGCTTTAACATTCATACCGCGAATTGAGGCGTCTATTGCCAATACTGTTCAGCGGACCTTCTCCAGGAAAACCAGCCTTCAGTCTCGGAATCACAGGACGGGTGAAGCTGCTGACTCAGCCGTTCGGCCCGCAAAGAAGGTGAAAACGTTCTCGAGCTGTTTGAAACTCTGTGTCCCTATTCATACATGAAACTACGTTGCGCGGCACTCAAACGTAGACTAATTGGTTTCTGTGAACACGAAGTTATACCCGCTATACAGTGTGCTTCGTTCTAGGAAGGGAAGCTATTCTTGCAAAAAGGACTTTATACCTACAGGTAGTGTTCTCCGACTACTGTGTACTTTAATATTCAAACCGTGAGGTAAGCTGTCCATTGTTAATACTGTAAAGTGTATTGACTCTCGGAATGCCTGGTTTGTCGTTCGGAATCACAGGAAAGGAGTATCGAATAACTACGGCGTTCGATTCCCAACTAAGGTGCTAACGATCTCGAAAGGTTTTACCCCCAATCTGCTAATTAATACATGAAATTAAGGTCACTGCCTCTAAAATGTAAATTAATTTGTTCCTCTGAACACGATGTTATACATCCGATACAGTGGGTTAGGCTTTCGGTGGGAGAGGTCGTCAGTAAGACGTTTGACTTTATATCAATTGGAAACGATCTCAAAATTATTGACCCTCTGATTGAAAGTCAAAGCGTGATATTAGGTGTCTAGTGCCAATACCGTTTAGAGGATTTGCTTCCGGAATACCCGACCCTCGGAATCACAGGATATGTGGAAGGTATATAATAGAATGTGGTAACGGTCACGAACTCCTTTGCCCACGATCATCTAATTCTACATGAAATTAAGGTGCCTGTCACTAAAATGACTGCGTATTTCTTTCTCTGAACATGAAGTGATACCCACGATACAGCGGGTTTAGTTCTCGGAAGGTAATGCCTGCACTTTAAAGTTTGACTCCATATCAATACGTATCGTCCTACAAAGGTTTGACTCTGGACATTAACATTCATACCATGATATAGGGTGTACGATGCCAATAATGAGCAGCGGATTTACTCCAGGAATTCTTGCTTTGACTTTCGGAATCAAAAGACAGGTGGAGCTATTGACTTATCGTTCCGCTCTCGGAGAGGGTGATTAGGTTCTCGATCGGTTTGAACATCGATGTACCAATTCATGCATGAATTTTCACTGCCGTCACAAAAATGTATACTAATGTGTTTCTCTAAACGCAGAGTTATATGCTCGGTACAGAGTGTCAGCTTTACGGTGGGTATGGCTGTCGGCAGAGTGTTTGAATTTGAAGTAATTGCTATCGCTCTCAGGCAGTACGACGCTCTATTATAATTTTCAATCCCTGAACTAAAGTGTCTATTAACAATACTGTTCAGCGAATTTACTCCCAGAATACCTGATTTGACTTTCCTAATCGCTGGTTGGGTGAAGGTACTGGCTTAGCCGTTCGCCTTTCATTTCAGGTGGCAACGTTCTTGAGTGGTTTGACACTCGATCTTCTTATTCATATTGAAATTAAGGTACCGGTCACTAAAATGTTTAATAATTTGCTTCTCTGAACACAAAGATATACTTTCGAAGCGGGAGGATAGTTTCGCTGGCGGTTGGGCTATCTGTAATATGTCTAACTCAATGCCAGTACGTAACTTTCTACAATGGTGTGTCCGTCTGCATTAATATTCATCCCGTGAAATAAGGTTTCTGTTGCCAATACTGCTCAGCGGACCTTCTCGCGGAATACCTGGTATGGCTCACCGAAACCCTGGACACATAAAGCTATTGAATTAGCCCTTCGTCTTTCACAGATGGTGGTATCGTCCTCGAACGGTTTGAGAGGCGATCTTTTAATGCATCCATTAAGTTAACCTGCCGTCATTAATATGTATACAAATGTGTTTCTCTGAACACGAAGGTACACTCTCGATACAGCGGGTCGTTATCTCGAAAGGTAAGGTGTTCAGTATGGTGTATGACGTTACAGTAATTGGTAACGTTCTCCAGAGGTGTGACCCTGTTCTTTAATATTCATACCGTGAGTTAAGATTCTATGATACCGTTTAGTACCTAGGCAAAGTCTTTACCGATAGCCTTAACGTCCAAGCATCTGACCCGCCGTTTCGAGAGTATAGCTACGTGTTTAGGGAAACACATTATTGGACATTTTAGTGACGAGCACCTTAACTTCATGAATGAATTAGAAGATCGAAGATCAAACCGTTCGAAGAAGTTGCCGCCTTCAGTGTGAAACGATCGCCTAAGTCAATAACTTCACCTATCCAGTGATTCGGAGAGTCAAACCGGGTGTTCCTGGAATAAATCCGCTGAGGACTGTTGGCAATAGACATCGTAATTCACGGTTTGTATATTAAATATAGAGCGTCAAACCGTTTGAGAACTTTACCAATATATATATATATAAAGTCATATGTTTTACCTAAGACCTTACCCTCCGAAAAGATAACCCGCCGTATCGAGAGTATAACTTCATGTTTAGAAACACAAATTACTATACATTCTAGTGACGGGCACCTCAACTTCTTGTATGAATTGAAAGATGGAGGGTCATACCGCTCGAGAACGATACCACCTTCCGTGAGATCCGAACGGCTAAGTCAAAGAGCTTCACCTATTCTGGGGATCCGAGAGTCATACCGGGTATTCAGGTAGTAGTCCTCTGAATAGTAATGGCAATAGACAGCTTATTTCACATAATAAATATTAAGGTCTCGCGTCAAACGTATGTGCAGCTTCTCGTATTCGTATAGAGTCAAACTTTTTACCGAAGGCCGTACATTCCGAGAAAATAACCCGCTTTATTGAGGGTATAATTTCGTGACCAGAAACGCAAACTGGTAAATGTTTTAGTGATGGGCCCCATAGTTCCTTGTATCAATTACAAAATCGAGGGCCAAATCAATCGTTAACTTTACCACTGCCTTTGAGAGTCGCACAGATAAGCCAACAGCTTCACCCATCCTGTGATTCCAAGACTTAAACCAGGTATTCCGGGAGTGAATACACAGGAAATTATTGGCAATAGACACCTTAATTCACGGTATAAATATTAAAGCAGACCGTCATATTCTTGTTGAACGATACATACGGCTATACAGTCCAACTTCTTGCCGAGGACCTCACCTGCCGAGAAACTAACCGGCTGTACCGAGAGTATAGCTTCGTGATTTGAGGGACGGATTAGTATACATTTTAGTGACTGGAACCTTAGTTTCATGTATCAATTAGATGATCGAGGGCAAACTTCTCCAGAACTTTACCAGCATCATTGAGAGTCGCACAGCTAAGTTAACAGCTTCACCTATCACGTGATTCCGAGAGTCAAGCCAGGTATACCAGCAGTAAATCATCTGAACAGCGTTGGCAATAAGCGTGATCAATCAGATGGTATGAATATTAAGCTAGACAGTCAAACCATCGGTGAACATTACCAATTTGTATATGGTCAATCATCTTACGGATGGTCCTAATGTCCGAGAATCTAACCCGCTGTATCGAGAGCATAACTTCGAGTCTCGAGAAGGAAATTAGTTTTCATTTTAATGACGGGAAACTTAATTTCATGTATGAATTAGCATATCGATGGTCAAACCGGTCGCGGACGTTACCATGCATGGTGAGAGTAGCTAAATCGACTTCTTCACTTATCCTGTGATTCCAAGAGTCAAACCATGTAATCCGGGAGCATATCGCTGAACTGTTTGTGCAATAGGCACCATAATACACGGTTTGAATAATAAATCAGACCGCCAAACGGTTACAGAACATTACCTATTGGTATGCAGCCAAACCATTTACGGATAGACTTACCTTCGGAGCAGGTAACCTGCCGTTTCGGGAGTACAACTAGGTGTACAGAGAACGAAATTGGTATTCATTTCAGTGAATGGCACCTTAACTTCGTCTATCAATTAGACGATTGAGCGCCAAACCGTACGGGAACGCTTCCATCCTCTTTGAAATTCGAACGGATAAGTCAATAGCATCACGATTCCTGTGATTCCGAGGGCCATACCAGGTAATCCGGGAGTAAATGAGCTGTGCAGTATTTACAACAGATGCCGTAATCAGCGGATTGTATATTAAAAGATAACGTCACACCGTGAGAGAGCGTTACCAATTGATATAAAAGTCAAATGTATTAAAGGAGGCCTTACATTCCGCTGATCCCACCGGCTTCATAGTGAGAATAGCTTCTTGCACAGGGAAATGAACTAGTATTCATTTCAGTGACGATCTCCTTAACTTCATGTATGAATTAGAAGATCGAGGGTCAATCTCTTTGTGAACATTACCCGGTTCGATGGGGGTCTAACGGCTAAGACAATAGCTTCACCTATCCAATGACTCTGAAAGTCAAACAAGATGTTTCGGTAGTATATGCGCTGTACAGAATCGACAACATATACCTTTATTCGCGGAGTGAATATTAAAATACAGCGTCACACCGTGTGAGAACGTTATTATTTGCTATGAAGTCAAACGTTTACAGAATATCTTACCGTCCGAGAAGCTAACCCGCCGTATGCAAAATATATCTACCTGTTTAGGGAAACACATCAGTATACAATTTAGTGACGGGACCATGAATTCAGGCATGAATTAGAAGATCGTGTGTCTAATCGCTGAAGAACGTTATCACCGTCTGTGAGAGTCGAACGCCTAAGTCAATAGCTTCACCGATCCTGTGATTCCGAGAGTAACACTAGGTAATCCGAGAGAAAATCAGCAGAGCAGTATTTACAATGGAAACCATAATTCTATGCTTCAATGTTAAAGTAGGACCATAATCCGTTTGAGAACGTTACGAATTGCAATACTGTCAACCATTCCACAGTATGGCGTACCTACCGCGAACCTCAACCGCTTGATCCAGAGTCTAACTCCGCGTTCAGAGAAATAAATTGGTATTGATTTCTGTGACGGATATCTTAACTTCATGTATGAATTAGGAGGTTGAGTGTCAAACCGCTCGAAATCGCTACCACCTACTTTGAGAACCGAACACCTGAGACAAGAGCATCACCTATCCAGTTATTCCGATAGTCACACCACGTATTCCAGAAGTCAATCCGCTGCACACTATTGGCAATGGAGACCTTAATTCACGGTACGATTATTACAGTAAGGCGTCAAACTGTTTGAGAGCGCTAACCAATTTGGTATAAAGTCAAAAGTTTTACCGAGGGCCTTTCCCTCCAAAAAACTAACTCGCTTTATCGAGAGTAAAACTTCGCATGCTGAGATAGAAGGTAGTATTCGTTTCAGGGACCGGCACCACATCTTCATCTATCATATAGGCGGTAGATGGTGAAACCGTTCGAGAAAGTTACCACCAAGTTTGAGAGTCGAAAGTATAAGTCAGTAGCTCCACCTCTCCTGTGATTTCGAGAGTCATACAAAGGAATCCGAGAGCAAGTTCCCTGAACAGTATTGGCAATAGACACCTTAGTTCACGGGTTAAATAATAAAGTAGAGAGTTAAGTCGTGGATAAACGTTATGTATTTGTATACAGCCAAACTTTTTACCGAAGGCCTTACGTTTCGTGAAGTTAGTCCGCTGCATCTAGAGCATACCTTCGTGTTCAGAGAAGCAAATTGTTATACACTCTAGGGACCGCGACCTTAATTTCATGTGTGAATGAGAAGATCGAGAGGAGAACCATTCCAGAACGTTACACTCTCCTTCATGAAATAGCACGTATGATGTATACTCTGGATCCGAGGGATAACTAGGTACCCCGGGAGTAAATTAGCTGAACATTTTGGCAATAGAATCCTTAATGCACGGTTTCAATATTAAAATTGAGTTTTCAGCCGTTTGTGAACGTTAGCAACTGTTGTAAGTTCAAGCGTTTCACCAAAGGCCGTACTACCCGCGAACCTCACCAGCTTCATAAAGAGTGTTACATCGTGTTCAGAGATAGAAGTTATTATCCGTTGCAGTGACGGACATCATAACTTCATGCAGGAATTAAAGGATCGATGGTCAAACGATCGAGAACGTTACCAGCCTTTTTCAGACTCCAACGGATAATTCAATAGCTCCACCTATCCTGTGAGTACGGGAGTCAAACCAGGTAATCCTAAAGTAAATCCCCTGCGCAGTATTGGCAATAGCTACCTTACTGCACGATATGAATATTAAAGCAGACCGGCAAACCGTTGTACATATTTACCAATTTTTTTCGTAGACAAATCTCTTGCCGAGAATCTCATCCCTCGAAAAACTAACCGCCTGTATCGAGAGTATAACTTCGTGTTCAGAGATACAAATTAGTATACATTACCGAAACGGGCACCATAGTTTCATGTATGAATGAGAATATATAGAGGCAAACGTTTCCAGAACGTTACCACCTGCTTTGTGAAAACGCACACCTAACAAATTAGCTTCACCTATCCTGTGGTTCCGAGAGTCAAACTTGGTATATCAGGAGTAAATCCGCTGGACAGTATTGGCAGGAGACATCCTAAGTGACTGTTCGAATATTAAAGTATAGCATCAATCCGTTGTAGAACATTACTTATTGGTATAAAGTCAATCGTATTACAGCAGACCTAACGATCGGCGAACCTCACCGGCTTCATGGAGATTATAAGTTTGTATTCAGAGAAAGAAATTGGTATTCATTTCAGTGACGGGCACGTTATTTTCATATATGAATAACAAGGTCGAGGGTCACATGGTTCAGCAACGTTTCCACATCCTTTGAAAGTCGAACTGCTGAGTCAATAGCTTCACATATCCTGTGACTACGAGGGTGAAACCAGGTGTTCCGTGAGTGAATCCGCTAAACAATATTACCAACAGGCCCTTTATTCACGGCTTGATTAAAAAAGTAGAGTCTCAATCCGGTGTATATCGTTACCAATTGCTATAATGTCAAACGTTTTACCGAAGACCTTATTCCCAGAAAAACAATCCGACTGTATCGAGAGTCCAACTTCGCGTTCAGAGAAGGAAGTTAGTCACCGTTGCAGTGACGAGTACCTCAACTTCTTGTATGAACTATAAGATCGAGTGCCACCAGAGCACCTTGTCAGCTTCTGTGTGAGATGAACGGCTAAGTGAACAGCCCCACCTACTCTGAGATTCCCAAATTCAAACCAGGTATTCCAGTAGTAAATCAGCTGAACAGTATTGGCAATAGACACCATAATATACTGTTTGAATATTAAAGTAGGGCGTCAATTCGGTTGAGAACGTTACCAATTGCTGTAAAGTCAAACGTCTTACCGATGACCTTACCCTCTGAAAGGCTAACCTGCTTTACCTATAATATAACGCAGTGTTCGGAAGGTAGAATTGGTACGTATCTTCGAGACGAAAACACCAATTTCAGCCATGATTTAGGAGATCGATGGCCAAACCGTTGAAGAACGTAACCACCATCTCTGAGAACCGAATGTGCAAGTCAATAGCTCCACCTGTCCTGTGATTCCGAGCAGCAAGCAAGGTATTCCGCAAGGAAATCCGCTGAAGGGTATTGGCAATTGACACTTTAATTCACGGTTTGAATAATAAAGCAGGCCGTCAGGCCGTTGTAGAACATTACCTATTCGTTTAGGGTCAAACACCGTGCAGGATGCGTCACCTTCCGAAAAACAGACCAGCTCTATCGAGAGAATAGAAATCAGTTCAGTGGAGCGGAATAGTATACATTCCAGTGACCGTGACAATAATTTCATATATGCATCTGAAGCTCGATGGTCAAACCGTTGGAGAGCGTTACCTCATTCTGCTGAGTCGAACGGCTTGGTCAAGAGCATCACATATTCTGTGATTCCGAGAGTAAAACCTAGCATTACTGGAGTATATCCACAGTACAATATTGGGAGTTGACACCTTTATTTACGGTTTAAACAGTAATACAGATATTGGAACCCTCGTAGAAGGGTACATACTGGTATATGGTCAAAATTGTACCGGATACCAAACCCTCTGAGAACCTAACCCGCTGCAGCAAGTGTCTTGCTTAGTGTTCAAGGAAATAAATTAGTAGACTCTTTAGCAGATGGACACATTAATTGCTTGTATCATTAGGAAGATGTAGGGTACAATCGTCGAAAATGTTACCACCACTTTTGAGAGTCCCAGGCATTATCTCCACCTATCCTGTGATTCGTAGAGTCAAACTAGGTATTCCGGGAATCCATCCGCTGTACACTATAGGCAATGGAGACCTCAGTTCACGGTTTGAATATTATAGTACGGGGTCAAACACTTGTAGATCCTTACATATTTCGATAATCCCAAAAGATTTACAGAAAACCTTACCCACCGAGAGCGTAACCCGATGTCTGTAGCGTATTACGTCGTACGCAGGGACACAAATTAGTATCCATTGCAGTGAAGGGCAGATTTCGTGTATGAATGAGAAGATTGAGGATGAAACCGTTCGAGAACGTTACCACCTTCTTCGTAAAATCGCACATATAACAAAACAGCTTCACCTGTACTGTGGTTCCGATAGACACACTTAGTTTTCCAGGAGTACATCCGCTGAGGAGTATTGGCATCGGACTCCTTAATTCATGGTTTCAATATTATAGTAGAGCATGAAACTGCTTGAGGACGTTACCTGTTCGTATAAAGAAAATCACTTTACAGATGGCGCACCCGCCGAAGAACAGACCCACTGTGTCAAGAGTATAACGTCGTGATCAGGTATAGAGATCAGTATCCATTTGAGTGACGGGCACCTTAACCTCATGTATGAATTGTATGGTCGAGTATCAATCCGTTCGGGAACATAACCACCTACTGTCAGAGATGAATTGCTAAGTAAATACTTCACCTATCCTGTGATTCCATAAGTAAAATCAGGTATTCCGGACGTACATTTGCTGAATCGTATTGACACTAGACACCTCAATTCACGGTTCGAGTATTAATGTAGAGCATCAAACTGTTTGAGTGCGTTGACAATTTGCATTAAGTTAAACGCTTTACTGTAGACGTTACACTCCGAAAGCCTAACCCGCTGTATCGAGAGTATAACTTCGAGTTGAGGGAGAGAAAATAGTATTCATTACTGTGGTGGGCACCTTATCTTCGTGTATGAATTAGAAGGTCGATGGTCAAACCGTTCGACAACATAACCACCTTTTGTGAGAAACGAACGGCTAAGTCAATAGCTTCACATATCTCGTGATTCCGAGAGTTATACTAGATATTCAGGGAGTAAATTCGCTGTACAGTATTGGCAATAGACACTTCATTTCAGGGTTTGTATATTAAAGCTGCCCGTCAAGCCGTTGTAGAACATTACCTATTCATGTAGAGTCAAACTATTTACCGAATAATACTTCCGAGCAGCCTGACCTGCTGTAGGGATTGTTTCGCTCAGTGGTCACGGATTAAACTAGTAGACACTATACCAGACGGATACCTTATTTTCATGTATAAATAGCAAAATCGATAGTCTATCCGTTCGAGAACGATACAACCTTCCTTGTCAGCCGTACAGCCTTGTCAAGAGCATATCCCATCCTGTGATTGCAAAATTCTCACCAGGTACTACTGGGGTAAATTGCGCTGGACAGTATTCGCGGAAGACACATTAATTCTCTGTATGAATATTAATGTACACTGTCGAACCATTGCAGAACATTAGATATTGGTATGAACACATCCTCTTTATGGAAGGCCTTACCTTCCGATGAACTAACCCGCTGTTTCTAGAGTATAGCTTCATGTTCAGAGAAGAACATTAGTATACATTTTCGCGCTGGGCGTCATAATTCCATGAATGGCTTAGAAGACGGAAGGTCAAACTGTTCTGGAACGTTCCCACCTTCTTTGAAGGTCGAACAGATACGCCAGTAGCATCACCAATCCAGCGATTCCTAGAGACAGACCAGGCATTCCGCGACTTATCCCGCAGTACATTATTGGAATTAGACGCCATATTTCACAATACAAATATTAAAGAACAGAGTTAAACCATTGTAGAACGCTATCTATTGATATACAGTCATGATTTTTACCGAAGGTCTTACCATACGAGAACCTATCCCGCTGTATCGAGAGTATTACTTCATATCTAAAGAACCACAATAGTATGAACTATAGTGATGGCACCGTAATTTCGTGTTTGAATGAGAAGGTCAAGGATGAAGCCGATCGAGAACGTTGCCACCTTTTTCGTGAAATCGCACGTATAACACAATAGCGTCACCTATCCTGTGGATCGGAGGGTCGCACTAGGTATACCACGAGTATACCCGCAGAAGGGTATTGGCAATGGACACCATAGTTCTGTGTTTTAATGATCAAGAAGAGCCCCAATCTGTTTGAGAACGTTATCAATTGCTATAAAGTCAATGGTTCTACAGTAGGACGTACCTTCCGCGAACTTCACCCGCTTCAATGAAAGTGTAACTTTGTGTTATGATCATATTAGTAAAGATTTTATTGACGGGACCTTATCTTCAATTCGAGGTTTGATGATCAAACCGATCGAGACCCTTACCACCCTATTTGAGAGTCGAACGGGTAGGTCAAAGGCTTCACCTATCCTGTGATTCCAAGAGTCACATCAGGAAGTACAGGAGTAAGTCTATCGAACTGTGTTGGCAATAGGCACCATAATTCACGGTTTGCATATTAATGTGGAGCGTCAAAACGTTTGAGAATGTTACCAATTCCTACAAAGTCAAACATTATTCCGAAAGCATTACCGCCCGAGGAGCTAACCCGCCGTATCGGGAGTATAATTTCGTGTTCGGAGAAACAAATCAGTATCCATTTTAGTGGTGAGGACCTTAGTTTCATGCATGAATTGGAAGGTCGAGGATCAATCATTTCGACAACATTAACACCTTCTTTGAGAGTGCAGCGGCTTTGTCAGTAGCTACAACTATCATGAGGTTCCGAGGGTCAGGCCAGGTATACCGGAAGTCAATCCGCAGTGCATTATTTCCAATGGACACGTCCAATTAAGGAGTCAATATGAAAGTAGAGCGTCAAACGTTTGTAGAACGTTGCCTATTGTTACAGTGTCAAACTCATTCACAAGGCCTTACTTTCCGAGCACCAATCCCGGTCTATCGAGGGTATAACTACGTATTCATAGCAGAAAATTTTTTTTCATTTTAATGACATGCACCATAATATCATGGATGTGTAAGGAGATCGCGAGTAAATCCTTACGGCAACGTTATCACCATTTTTGAGAGTGGCACATATTAGTCAGTACCCTCGCCGATCCTGTAATTCCGATAGTCAATCCAGGTATTCCGGGAGTAAATGCGCTGTGCAGTAGTGGCAATAGACACCATAACTCACGGAAGGAATATTATAGGACAGCGTCCATCCGTTTTTAGAAGGCTAGCAAATGATATAAAGTCAAACGCTTTACCGAAGGCCATACCCTCCGAAAAATTAACCCGCTGCATTCTCGAGAGTATAACTTCGTGTTCGAAGAAAGAAATTTGTTTTCACTTCAGTGACGGCACGTTAACATCATGTATGCATTAGAAGATCGAGGGACATACCGATCGAGAACGGTACCACCTTCTGTGAGAGACGAATGGCTAAGTCAATAGCTTCACTTATCCTGCGATTCCGAGAGTCAAACCAGGCATTCCGGGAGGTAATCAGCTGATCAGTTTCTGGAATAGACGCCTTACTTCACCGTTTGAACACTAAAGTAGTGCGTCAAACCGTGTGAGAGCGTTAACAATAGGTACAACGACTATCGTTTTACCGGAGACCTTATTTTGAGAGAACCTAACTCGTGGCAGCCACAGTCTTAGTTATCATTCACGGAAACAAATTAGTAGATATTATAGCAGTAGCACACCATATTTTCATGTATGAACAGAATTATCGAGATTTAAACTGTTCGAGAACGATCCCATCTTCTTTGATAGTCGAACAGATAAGTTAGTAGCTTGACCTATCCTGTCAGTCTGAGAGCCAAATCAGGTATTACGGGAGTCTATCCGTTGAACACTATATGCAGTGTATACATTAATTCACGGTTTGATTACGAAGGTACAGTATCTATGCTTTGTAAAACGATACCTGTTGGTTTAATATCAAAAGCGTTACCGAAGGAGTTACAATCCGGGAAGCTAACCCGTTGAATCGACACTACAACTTCGTGTATAGAGAAGAAGATTAGTCTACATTTTAGTGACGGTCCCCGTTATTTCATGAATGAATTCGAAGATCGATTGTCAAACAGTTCGAGAACGATACCGCCCGTTTTTGAGAGTCGATCGGATAAGTCAGCAGTTTCACCGGTCCTATGATTCCGAAGGACGAACCAGGCATTCCGAGAGTTGCAAAACTGAACACTACTGGCAATGGATGTCCTAATACGCGGTATGAATATTAAGGTACATAGTCTATCCCTTGTAAAACGTTTCATATTTGCCGAATGTCAAAAGTGTTAGCGAAGACCCTACCGTCTAAGAACCAAACCCGTTCCATCGAGTGTATAACCTCCAGTTCAGAGAAGGAAATTAGACTGCATTTCAGTGACGGGCACCTTAACTTCATGTATCAATTAGAAGATGTAGGGTAAACCCGTACGGGAACGTTATCACCTTCTTTGAGTGTCGAACGGCGAAGTCAAATGCTTCACATGCATGAGTTACAGGATCGATGGTCAAATTGCTCCAGAACGTTACCACTGGCCTTGAGAGTCGGGCGGCTAAGTCAATAGCTTCACCTATCCGGTGATTCGAGGAGTCAAACCAGGTACTCTGGGAGTAAATCGGCAGCGGAGTATTTAACAGTAGACACCGTTAGTCACGTTTTGTATACTAAATTAGAGAGCCGATTCATCTGAGATCGTTACCCATTCGTATAGAGTCAAACATCTTACCCTTGGCCTTCCCATCCGACAGCCTGACGCCAAGTATCGGGAGTATAATTTCGTTATTAGAGAAACAATGTAGTTTACGTCTAAGTGACAAGTACCTTCATTTCAGGTATGAATGAGAAGGTCGAGAGTTAATTCATTCCAAAGCCTTAACCCCTTTTTGGAGAGTCGCATAGCTATGGCAATACCATCACGTACCCTGTGATTCCGAGGATCTAACCGGGTGTTCCAGGAGTAAATCCGCGGAACAGTATTGGCAGTAGAATCCTTATTTCACGGTTTGAATATTAAAGCTGACCGTCAAAACATTGCGGAACACTTCCTATTGGAATAGAGTTAAACACTTTGCAGATAGCCATACCATCGGAGAAGCTCACCTGCCGCTTCGAGAGTATATCTTCGTGTTCAGTGAAGCAAACCAGTAAACATTGTAGTGACGGGTACCTTATCTTCATGTATGAATTAGAAGATCGATTGTGCATCCGTTCGAGAACGTTACCACACTCGTTGTGTGAAGAACGGATAAGTCAATAGCTCCAACTATCATGTGATTCAGAGTGTCAAACCTGTCATTCAGTATCGGAATAAAAATTCATGCATCCCGTTATAGATTTTAAACCAGAGAGTCACACCATTGTACAACTTTACCTATTGGAATAGTGTCTATCCTTTCAGCGATGGCCGTACCTTGTGCCAAGCTAGCCCGCCGTGGCGAGAGTATAACGTCGGGTTCAGAGAAACACATTGGAATATATTTTACTGACGGTGTCTAAATTTCATGTATGAATTAGAAGGTCGAGTGTAAAATAGGTCGTGACCGTAACCACCTTCTATGATATTCGAGCCGCTATTACAGTAGCTTAACATATTGAACGTTCTGAGAGTCATTCCAGGTAATCCGGGAGTAAATGCACCGTGCATTATTGGTAAAAGACACCTTAATTCACGGTTTGAATATTAAAGTGGAAGGTCAATGCATCGGAGAACATTACCAAATGGTATAAAGTCAATCTTTCTACCGGATACATTCCCTGCCAAAATCCTAACCAGTTGTAGCGAGTGTCATGCTTAGTACCTGGCGGAATCAAATTGGTAGTCTTTTTAAAGAGACAGACACCTTATTTTCATGAGGGAATAGAATAATGGGCAGTCAAGCCATTCGAGAAAGTTCCCACCTCCTTTGGGAGTCGAAAGACTAAGTCCATAGCTGCACCTATCTTGTAATTCCGATAGTCAAATCAGGTATGCGGGGAGTAAATCCGCTGAAATGTACTAGCAAAATACTCCTTAATTCACGGTATGAATATTGTAGCAGTGTGCCAATCCGTTGGAGAATATTACTAATAGTTATATAGTTCTTCATTTTACCGAGGACATTACCATCATAGAACATATCCCGCTGTAGCGAATGTCATGTTTACGGCTCACGGATGCAAATGAGTAGACATTATAGCAGAAGCACACATTATCTTCACATATGAATTTGATGACCGAGTGTCAAACAGTTCGAGACCGTCCCACCTTCTTTGGGGATGCAACGGCTAATTCAATAGCTTCTCCCATCCTATGATTCCGATAGTCAAGTAAGGTATTCCGGGAGTAAATGCGCTGTAAGGAATTGGAAACAGGCACCTCCATTCACGGTTTCAATATTAAAATATGGCGCCTAACCGTTTGAGGATATTTGCTAAAAAGTCAAATGGTATACCGAGGACCAGATTATAACATCGTGTTCACAGAAAATGACTTGTATTCATTTCTGTGACGGGCACCATAACTTCATGTATGAATAAGAAGATCGACAGATACACCGTTGAACATCGTTACCATCTCTATTGAGAGTCGCATAGCTATGGCAATTGCTTCACTTATCCTGTGATTCCGAGAGTCAAACTAGCCATTATGGGAGCAAATTCGCTGAATTTCATAGGCAATTGACACCATAATTCATGGTATCAATATCAGAGTAGAGAGTCAAACTGTCGGAGACCATAATCAGTTCGTATAGTGTCACACTTTTTCCCGGAGGCCTTACCTTCCGAGAATATATCTCGCTGCATCGAGATAATAATTTCGAGACAATGAAACAAATGAGTATTCATTTTAGTGACGTACACCTAAATCTTATCCTCATTCTCTGAGACACCAACGGCTAAGTCAATAGCTACACTTATCCTGTGATTCCGGGAGACAAGCCAGGTATTCCGTGAGTAAAGAAGCTTAACAGAGTTGATACTATCACCTTAATTCATGGTCTGAATACGAAAATAGTGCGTCAGTCCGTTGTAGGGCGTTACCATTTCGAATGAAGTCAAACGTTCTACAGAAATCCGTAGCCTCCGAAAGTATAACGTGACGTATCGCGCGTTTAATCTGGTCATCAGTGGTACATATGACTACCAATTTTAGAGACGGGCACCTTCATTTCATGAATTAATTCGAAGATCGGTTGTCAAACAGTTTGAGAACGTTACCGCATTTATTTTGCGTGTCGTACGGATAAGTCAGCAGTTTCACCTATCCTGTGATTCCGAAGGACGATACAGGCATTCCGAGAGTCACAATACTGTACATTATTGGCAATGAACATCTTAATTCGCGGTATGAAAATTAGGGTACACAGTCTATCCCTTGTAGAACGTTCCCTATTGGTATAGAGTCAAACATTCTGCCGAAGGCACTAGCATCCGAGAAGCAGAACAGATGCATCGAGTGTATAATATCGGTTTCAGAGAGACAAAGTATTATAGATCTTAGTGTCGAGCACCTTTCATTCATGTATGAATTTCTGGATCGGGGGTCAAAGCGTTCCCGAACGTTACCACCAGCCTTGAGAGTCGGGCGGCTGAGTCAGTAGCTTCACCTATCCTGTGATGCGTTAGTCAGACTAGGTATTCCGCGATTAAATCCACTGAACAGTATTGGCAATAGACACCTTAGTTCACAGTTTGTGTATTACAGGAAAGTGTCAAACCGCTGCAAAAATATACCTATTCGTATAGAGTCAAACCGTTTACCGAAGACCTTACCCTCCGATATCCTATCCTGCTGTATCAACATTCTATGTTCGTGTTCAAGGGGACAACCTATTATTCCTATTCGTGATCGGCTCTATAATTTCATCTATGCATCAGAAGGTCGAGTGTCAAACCGTTCCAGAACGTTACCACCTTCCAGAATGATCGATCTGTTGTGTCAACAGCTTCACTTACCCTTGTGATTCCCAGAGTCAAGCCAGGTAATCTAAGTGTTAATACGCTGAAGAGTATTGGGAATAGATACTTTATTTCGAGGAGTGAATATTAAAGTAGAGCGTCACACATTGCGAAAACGTTACTAATTCCTATAAAGTCAATCGTTTTATCGAATGCCGCACCATCCGAGAAGATAACCCGACGTATTGAGAGTATAGCAAGGTGATTAGGGAAACACACTATAGTGGCGTCGCCTTAAATTCATGTATGAATTTGAATAGCGAAGAACAAACTGTACGAGGACATTGCCACCTTCTGTGAGATTCAAACGGCTATGTCAATAGCTTCATTGATCCAGAGATTCAGAAAGTCAATCGAGATATTTCGGGAGTAAGTGCGCTGTACAATATTGGCAATAGATACGGTAATTCGCGGATTGAATATTAGAATAGAGCGTCACATCATGTTAGAACGTTCAAATTGCTATAAAGTCAAACACTTTATTGAATGCCATTCCGTCCGAGAATCTAACCCTCCGTATCGAGAGTATAGCTTCGAGCTTAGGGCAACACATTAGTATACAATTCAGTGGGGCACCTTAATCTCATGTATGAATTTGATGACCGAAAGTCAAACCGTTCTGGAACACTGCCACCTTATTTTAGATACGCACAAACGTGTCAATAGCTTCACGTATCCTGGGATTCAATGAGTCGACCCAGGAATACCTGGAGTGAATACGCTGAACAGTGTTGACAAATACACCTTAGTTCACGGTTCGAATATTAATGTAGAACGTAATACCGTAGCAGAACGTTACCCATTCGTATAGAGTCAAACATAATCCCGAAGGCCTTACCTTCCGAAAAGCACAACCCTCTGTCGGGAGTGCCATGCTTGTTATTCACGTAAACAAACCAGTAGACATTTTAGCAGACGGGCAGTTTATTTTAATGTATGTATTACAAGTATGAGCGTCAAACCGTTCAGGAGTGTTACTACCTTCATTGAGAGTCGTACATTTGTGTCAATAGCATCACTTATCCTGTGAATCCGAGATTCATACCATGTATTCCGGGAGTAAAACCGCTGTATGGTATTTGCAATACGCACAATACTTCAGGGTATGAATGTTAAAGCAGATTGTCAAACCGTTGAAGAACGTAACCAACTGGTATTGAGTCAAACGCATTTCCGAATACCTTACCCACCGGAAAACAAGCTCTCCGTATCGATAGTATAGCAGCGTGTTCAGAGGATCGAATTAGCAAACGTTTTAGTGACGGTCGCCTTAATTTCACGCATAAAACAGAAGATCGAATGTCAAACCGTTCGAGAACGTTACCACCTTCTTCGAAGGTCTATCCACTCAGTCAATAGCTTCACCTATACTATGATTCCGAGAGCCAAACTAGGTATTCCGGTAGTAAATGCGCTGTACCGTATTGGCAATAAATACCTGAATTCACGTTATGAAAACTACAGTACAGATTCACACCACTGAAGACGCTTACATATTGGCATGGAGTAACACTATTTACCGAAGACCTTATCTTCCGAGAACATATCCCGCTGTTTCTAGAGGGTATCGACGTGATCAGGGAAACAAATAGGTAAACACTTTAGTGACGGTCACCATAATTTCATGTATGATGTCGAATGTCGAGGGTCAAACCGTTCGAGAACGTTACCACTCTCTTTGTGATTCGAACGGCTACGTCAAGAGCTTCAACTATCCAGCGATCCCGAGAGTCAAATCAGGTAATCCGACTGTGAGTCTGCTGCAGTTTATTAGCAACTGTCAACTTAATTCGCGGAATGTGTACTAATGTGGAGAGTCAAGCCGACAGAGAACAATGCCAATCAGCATAATGTCATTCCTTTTACCGAATACCATACTTCACGAGAGCCTACCTCGCTGTAGCTAGTGTCCTGCTTAATGTTTCCGGAAACAGATTGAAGACATTTTAGCGAACGAACACCACATGTTTCTGTATAATTGTCATCACCGAGTGTCAAAGCGTTCGAGAGCATCACCCCATCAGAGAGAGACGACCGGCTAAGTCAATATCTTCACCTATCCTGTGATTCCAGGAGTCAATCCGGGTATTTCTGGAGTAAATCCGCTGAATACTATTGCAGTAGACATATTTAATCACGGAACAAGTATTAATGCACAGAGTCAAACCGCTGGAGAACGTTTCAATTACTATAACCGCATACTCCATACCGGGTACCTTACCATTCGAGAAAATAACCTGCTGCATCGTGCGTATAGCCTTGTGTTCAGTGAAACGAATTACCATGCATTTTAGATGACTGACGCCTTGTTTTTATGTATGAATAGAAAAATCAGCAGTCAAACCGTTCGGTGTCCATCCCACCATCTTGGAGGGTCGATTGGCTAAGTCAATAGTAACACCTTGCCTGCCATTCCGATAGGCAAACCAGATGTGCCGATGGTCAATCCGCAGTACACTATTGGTAGTGAACACCTCAACTCGCGGTTTCAATACTAAAGTCGAAAGTCAAACCGCTCGAGAAAGTAACCACCTTCATACAGTGACGAACGCCTACGAATATTCTTGTCTTCAATACCTACACTAATCTGGTGGTTACAAAAGCCAAAACAGCTATTGCGGGAGTAAATCCGCTGAGCAGTATTGGCGATAGACACCATAATTCTCGGTATGAATAATAAAGCAGAGCGTCAATCCGATTGAGAATGCTACTAATTGGAATAACGTAATATTGTTACACGGATGCCTTTCCTTCCAAGAATATAACTCGCAGTATCGTCGGTGTAACTTCGTGGTCATAGAATCCAATTAGTAATCAATTAGTGGCGGGCTCCTTTGTATAATCTATGCATTAGACGATTGAGTGACATACCGTTCGAGAACGTTACCAGCTCCTTCGAGACTCGAACGGCAGCGTCAATAACTTCACCAATATTCGTGATTCCGAGAGTCAAGCCATGAATTCCAGGAGGACGACCGCTGAACAGTGTTGGCAATAGACACCTTTGTTCATTGTTTGAATATCAAAGTAGAGCGTGAAACCGTTTGAGATCGATTCCAGATGGTATAAAGTCAACCGTTTTACCTAAGACCTTACCCACTGTGAACCTAATCCGCCGTATCGACAGTATAAATTCGTGACAAGAGAATGAAATTAATCTCCATTTCAGTGACAGGCAGCTTAGTTTCATGTGTGAATTAGAAGATCGAGGGTCAAATTGTTCGAGACCGTTAACACATTCTGTGATCTTCTAACAGCTAAATGAATATATTCACATATCCTGTGTTTCCGACAGTCACGCCAGGTATATCCCCTGACAGTCCCAGCAATAGACACCTTAATTTGCGCTTTGAATATTAAAGCGGATCGTCGAGCCACAGTTGAACGTTACGAATTGGATTAAAGTCAAATGTTTTACCGATGGCATTACCTTCCGCGAACCTCACCAACTTCATCGAGAGCGTAACTGCGGGATCAGAGAACGAAATTAATATCGACTAAAGTGACGGTCACCTTAACTTCATGTATGAATTAGAAGGTAGAGGGTCAAGCAGTTCGAGAGTGATACCACATTATTTGAGATTCGAACGGCAAAGTCAATAGCTGCACCTATCTTGTGATTCCGAGTGTCAAGCCGGGTACTCCGGGAGTAAGTCCGCTGCACAGTATTGGAATTAGACACCCAAATTCATGGTATATATACTGCAGTGCAGAGTCAAACCGTTGCTCAACGATAGTTATTGGTATAGAACTAGTAGGTGATGCTCTACAACGGCCTGCTTGTCGGCCTGCTATAATATTCAAATCGAGTATTGAGGTGTTTATTTTCAATAGCTTTCAGCGGACTTATTGCAGAAATTCCAGGCTCGCCTCTCGGAATCACAGGATAGGTGAAGCTATTGCCTTTAAAGTTCGACTCTCAAGGAAGATGGTAACGTACGCGATCGCTTTGACACTCGATTTTACAAATCATACATGATATTAGGGTATGCGACACTATGATGTATAGTAATATGTTCCTCTGAACGCGCAATTATAATTTCGTTACAACGGGTTAGGCTTCCGGAGTGCAAGGTCTTCAGTAAAACGCTTGACTTTGTGCCAATTGGTATCGATCTCGAACGGTTTGTCGATCTACTTTAATATTGAAACTGAGAACTAAGGTGTCTATTGCCAATACTGTTCAGCGAATTCACTCCCGGGATACCTGGTCTGGCTTTCGGAATCGCAAGATACGTGAAACTATTGACATAGTCGTTCGACCATCACAGAAGGTGGCAACGTTTTCGAATGGTTTGATCATCGACCTTATAATTCATACATAAATCTAAGGTGCCGCGACAAAAATATATACTAATATGTGCCTTTAAAGACGAAGTTATACTCTCGATACGGCGGATATGTTTCGCGCTAGGCAGGGCTTTCTGTATAAAGTGTGAGTCTAAACCATTAGGCGAAGTTCTACAAAAATTTGGCGCTATACCTTAATATTCTTACCGTGATTTAAGATGTCCTTTCCCAGTAGTATACAACGGATTCACACCAGGAATACTTTGTTTGACCTTCGGAATATCAGGATGGGTGCAGCTATTGAGCTAGGAGTTCTGCTCTCGAAGCAGGTGCGATCGTTGTGCAACGATTTGCCGGTCGCTTTTCTAGTTCGTACATGGAATTAAGGTGTACGTCTCTAAAATGCGTACTAATTTGTATCCATGGACACGTAAATATTATCTCGACACAGCGAGTTTTTGTCTCGGATGGAGAGGCTTTCGGTAAAAAAAGTGACTCTATACCAATTGACAATAATCTCCGACTGATTGAATCTCGACTTCAATGTTCAAACCGTGAGTTACGGTGTCAATTTCCTGTACAATTCAGTGGATTTACTCCAGCAAAGGCTGGTTTGACACTCAGAATAACAGGGTAGGTGAAGCTATTGGACTAGCCGATCGACACTCGAAGAAGGTGTTAACGCTTTCGAAGGATTTGACACTCGATCTTCTAACTCAGACATGAAATTAAGGTGCCCGTCTCTAAAATGTCTACTTATATGTTTCCGGGAACACGAAGCAGAGCACCCCCTACAGACGGTTGGTTTTCTCGGAAGGTAAGGGCTTTGGTTAAAAGTTTGACTCTATGCGAATAGGTAATGTCTTACAATGTAATGTCTTTGACGCTTAACTTAGATATTCGTGCCGTGAATTATGGTATCTATTGCCAATACAGTTCAGTGTATTTACTAAAGCAATACGTGCTTTGCCTCTGGAAATCACAGATAGGTGGAGATATTGACATACCTGGTCGACTCTCAATAAGGATATTAACGTTCACGAAAGTCCTGGCCATCGATCTTCTGATTCACACATGAACTTAGGGGGCCCGCCACTGAAATGAATACTAACTACTTCCTGTGAACACGGACTTATACTGTCGATGATGTGGATGATGATGGAAGGTAAAGCCTTCGATATACCGTTTAACTGTATAGAAATTGGTAACGCTATGGAACGCTTTGACGACATACATTAATATTCAAACAGTGAATTTCTGTGTCCAATGCCAATTCTGTACAGCGGATTTACTCCTAGAATAGCTGGTTTGACTCTCGGAACCACAGCTATTGACTGAGCCGTTCCACACTCAAACAAGGAAGTAACGTTCTTTTACTCTTTGTCACTCGATCTTGTAATTCATACATGAAATTACAAGGCCAATCACTAAAATGTATAATAATGGGCTTCTCTGAACAAGTAGTTATACTCTCGATACAACGAGTTGGATTGACGGAAGGCATGGCCTTCGTTAAGAGGTTTATATCAATACCAATAAGTAAAGTTCTGCTACTGTATGACGGTCTCCGTCAATATACAACCCGTCAATTAATGTGTCTACTGTCAATTTTCTACAGCGGATTGACTGCCGGGTACCTGATTTGCCGATCGGAATCACAGAATAGGTGCAGCTATATAGTGAGCAGTTCGACACACAAAGAGGGTGGTAACGTTATCGTAGGGTTTCACTCCCTATTATTCTATTCATACATGAAAATGAAGTGTCCGTCTGCTGAAATGTCCACTAGTTTGTTTCCGTGAGCACCAAGCAAGACACATGCAACAGCGGGTTGGGTTCATAAATGGCATTTTATGCGGTAAAATCTTTGCCCTTATACAATGTATTTATGTTCTCCAACGGTTTGGCTATATACTTTAATATTCCTAACATATATTAAGGTGTCTATTGCCTAGAGTGAACAGCAGATTCTCTCCCGGAATACCTGGTTCGAATCTCGGAATCACGGGATAGGTGAAGCTCTTGGCTTAGCTCTGCATATCTCACAGAAAGTTGTAACGTTCTGGAACAGCATGCATATCGATTTCCTTATTCACACATGAGAAGATGGTGCCCGTCTCTAAAAGGTATAATAAGTTGTTTGCTTGAGCACAAATTTAGACAATCGGTACAGCAGGTTAGGGTATCGGAGGAAAAGGTCTTCGGTAAAAGGTTTGACGCTATAACAATGTGTATCGTTCAACAAAGTACATTCGTACCGTGAATCAACGCGACCGTTGGTAATACTGCACTGTGTATTCACTCCCGGAGTACGTGGTCTGACTATCGGATTGACAGGATATGTGTGTCTATTGATTTAGCAGTTGGACTATAGAAGAATGTGGTAACGATCTCACACCATTTTTCCCTCGATCATCCTATTCATACATGCAAATGCGGTGTCCGTGTGCCAGAATGACTCCTAATCTGTTCCGGTAAACACTAAGCAAGCCAATCGCTGCAGCGGGATACGTTCTCGGAAGGCAAGGCCCGCGGTAAAATGTTTGACCGTATACTAGTTTCCAACGCTCTAAAGCGGGTTAACGCAGTACTTTAACATTTTAACCGTGCATTACGGAGTCTATTGCCAATAATCTACAGCGTATTTACGCATGGAATATCTTGTTTGACTCTTCGAATCGCTGGCGAGGTGATGCCATTGACCTATCCGTTCGTCACTCACAGATGGTGGCAACGATTTCAAGCTGTACGACCCGAGATCTTTTAATTCATACATGAAGTTAAGGTGCCCGTCACTGAAATGTATACAAATTTCTTTCCCTGAACTCGAGCTTATACTCTCGATGAAGCCGCTGAGGTTCGCGGAAGGTTAAATGTAAAACTTTATACCAATATGAAATGTTCTCAAAACGTATGACGCTCCACTTTAATATTCAATCCGTATGTTAATGTGTCCACTGCCAGTACTATTCTGCCGATTTATTACCGGCATACCTGGAGTGTATCTTGGAATCTCAGGGTTGGTGAAGCTATTCACTTGGCCGATCGTCTCTTACAGAATGCGGCAACGTTCTCGAACGGTGTGACCCTCGATGTTTTAATTCATACATGAAACTAAGGTGCTCGTGAATAAAATGTATACCACTTCGTACATCTGAACACGGTGGTGTACTCTCGATACAGGGTACCAGTTTTTCGGAGGGTAAGGCGTTCTGTAAGAAATTAAATCCTACACGAAAATGGAATGATCATCAACGCCTTGACGGTCAGCTATCATACTCCCTCCGTGAATTGAGCTATCTATTGCCGATACACTTCAGCGGATTTACTCTCGGATTACGTGGTTTGACTAACGGAATCACAGGATAGGTGGAGCTATTGTCATCTCCGTTCGTCTCTCAGAGAGCGTGGTTACGTTCTCGAACGGCTTAACCATATACCTACTAACACGTACATGAAGTTGAGGTGCCCGTCACTGAAATGGATTCTAATTTCATTCTGTGAACACGAACTTATACTCTCGATGATGCCAATGAGGTTCGCTGAAGGTAAGGCCTTCGATAAACTTTTGACTTTATGGAAGTTGGTCACGCACTCGAACGGTTGGACGCCCAACATTAATATTGTAATCGTAAATTAAGGTGCCTATACCCAATACTGTTCATCGGGTTTACTCCCGGAATACCAGATTTGATTCTAGCAATCTCAGGATAGGTGAAAATATTGACATAGATGTGCGGCTGTCAAAGAAGTTGAGATCGTTCTCCAACTGTTGTACTCCCGATTTTGCTAATCATAAATGAAAAAATGCTGCTCGTATCCTATAATGTCTCCTAATTTGTTTCGGTAGCAATAGGCATGGCACTCGATACAGCGGGCAAAGTTTTAGGAAGCTAAAGTATTCGGTAGGAAGAATGACTCTATACCAATGGTAACGTTCACGAACGCTTTGACGCTCTAATTTAAAATTCACACCGTAATTTGAGGTGTATATTGCCAATTGTTTCAGCGTATTTAGTTCCTCAATTCCTGATTTGCATCTCGGAATTCCAGGACAGCTGCAGCTATTTACTTAGATGTGTGTATTTCAAATATGGTGATAAGTTTCTCGAACGGTTTGACCCTCAATATTCCAATTCATGCATGAAATTAAGGTCACCGCCACTAAAGTGTCAACTAGTTTGATCCTCTGAACACGAAGATATACTTTCGAAGCTGCGGGTTAGATTCTCCGAAGTTAAACCTATCTGCAAAGTGTTTAACACTATACAAACAGGTGACTTTCTACAATGGTTTGTCGGTCTGCTTTAATATTCAAGACGTGAAATAGTGCTTCTGTTGTCGATAATGATCAGCGGATTTGCACCAGGAATACTTGGTATGACTCTCGGAAACATAGGATATGTGACGCTATTCCCTTAGGTTTTCAAATGTCATAGTAGTTGGTAGCAATCGGAAACGATATGAAACGGTTTGACACTCTAATAAACTAATATTCAAACTGCCAATTAAGGTGTCAATTGCCAATACTCTTCAGCTGATTTCCCCCCTGAACACCTGGTTTCATTTTCGGAATCGCCGGATTTCTGAAACTACTGACTTATCTTCTCGAAACTCAAAGAAATTGGTAAAGTTCCCGAGCGGTTTGATCCTCGATATTTTAATTCATATATGAAATTAAGGTGGTCGTCTATAAAATGTGTAATAATTTGTTTCCCTGACTTCGAAGTTATACTCTCGATACAGCGGGTTAGCTTCCCGAATGTAATGCCTTGTGTGAAAAATTTGACTCTATACCAATAGGCATCGTGCTACAACGGTATGACTGTGTACTTTAAGATTTATACCGTGAAATAGGGTGCCTAATGATCACACTGAACAGCAGACTTACGCCTGGAGTAACTGGTTTGCCTCTCCGAATAATAGGATAGGTGAAGTTATTGACTTAGCCATTCGTCTCTCACAGAATGTGGTAAAGGTCTCGATCGATCTGACTCACGAAATTCTAATTCAAACGTGAATTGAAGGAGCCGTCACTAAATTGTTAACCAATGTGTCTCTCTAAACACGAAGATATACTCTTGATGCGGCGGGTTAGCGCCCCGGTCTGTAAGGCATTCCGTAAAGCCTTTGGCTGTATAGGAATTGGTAAGGTTCTCGAATGGTTTGCCTCACTATTTTAGTATTCAAACCGTGAATTCGGGAGTCTATTATCAATTATGTTTGGAGGATATACTGTCGGAATATCTCGTTTGACGTTCAGAATCACAGCATAGATGATGTTATTGATTTAAGCGTTCACCTCTCAAGGAAGGTGGTAACACTCCCGAACAGTTTAACTCTCGATTTTGCTATACATACATGATAATAATGTGTCCGACTGCAAAACTATTTACTAACTTATTTCTGTGAATAGTAGACAAGGCACTCCCTACAGCGGGTTAGGCTTCTCGTGGGGTAATGCCTTCGGTAAAATGTTTGCTGCTATATCAATAGCGATCGATCAACAACGGCTTGACTCTGCACTGTAGTATATATACCGTGAAATAGGTTGTCTAATGCCAATATTGTTTTCCGCATTTACACCCGGAATGCCTGGTCCGACTCTCAGAATCACAGGATATGTGCGGCTATTGACTCATCCCCTCGATTCTGAAAGAGTGTGGAATCGTTCCCGATCGGTGTGTCCATCGATTTTCGAATTCACTTGAAGTTAACGTGCAGACACTACAATGAATACTAATTACTTTCCCTTACCACGATGTAATACTCTCGATGAAGGCGCTGAGGATCGCTGAAGGGATGGCCTCCTGTGAAAGGTATGACTTTATACAAATTGATAACGCTCTCAAACGGTTTGACGCTCTACAGTTATATTCAAAACGCGAATTAAGGTGTCAATTGCCAATACTCTACAGCGGGTTTACTCTTGGATTACCTGGTTGGACTCTCAGAATCACAGGATAGGTGGGGCTATTGACTTATCTCCTCGACTCTGAAAGAGTGTAGTGATGTTCTTGAACGGTTTGACCATCGATTTTCTAATTCACTTGAAGTTAACGTGCAGACACTGTATTGAATACTAATTTCTTTCTCTTATCACGATTTTATATTCCCGATATGGCGGGTTAGCAACAGCGAAGGAAAGGCGATCGTTAAAACGTGTTTCTTTATATCAATTGCTATCCTTCTCAAATGTTTTGGCGCTCTAGTTTAATATTGAAACCGTGACATAAGGTGTCTATTCCCAATACTGTTCACGTGATTTACTCTAGGCGTACCTGGTATGTCTCTCGGCAACACAGGATATCTGAAACTGTTGACATAGCCGTTTGTATGTCATAGAATGTGGTAACGGTCTGGAACGGTTTGCCGTCGATATTCCTATATATGCATGATAATAATTTGTCCGTCTGCTAAAATGTCTAGTAATTTGATCAGGTGAAAACTACGGAACACAATAGAAGCAGCGAGTCAGCCTCTCGGAAGCTAATGCCATCGGTAGAATGTTTACTCTAAGGCAGTATGTAACGTTGCACAACTGTGTGACACTGTACTTTAATATTTATACCTGGAAGTCGGTTGCATGTTGCCAATACTTCTCAGTCGATTTCATCCAGGAATACCTTGTTTGACTCTCGTAATCACAGGATAGGTGATGTTATTGACTTAGACATTCAACTCTCACGGAAGGTGGTATCGTTGTCGAACTGTTATCCTTCGAACATCTACTTCATACATGAAATTATGGCTGCCGTCACTAAAATGTATACTAACTTGCATCCTTGAACACGACGTTATACTTCTAATACAGCGAGTCTGGTTCTCGAAAGGTAACGCCGACCGTAAATTGTTTACTCTATACGAATTCATAATATTCCGAGACGGTTGGACTCCCTACTATAATACTCATACCGTGAATTAAGGTCCCTATGGCTAATGCTGTTCCGAGGCTTTACACCTGGAATGACTGGTTTGATTCGCGGAATAGCAGGATATATGAAGCTGTTAAAATAGTCGTTCGAATGTCATTGAAGGTGGCAACGTTTTCGCACGGCATTTCGTCGATATTCCTGTATATGCATGAAAATAATGCGCCCGTCTGCTAAAATGTATACCAATTTGATCACGTGTAATCTAATCAACACAATCGATGCAGCGAGTCAGCTTCTCGGATGCTAATGTCTTCGGTGGAATATTTATACTATGGCAATATGTATCGTTGCACAACTGTGTGACACTGTACTTTAATATTTATACCACGGAATAGGATGTATGATCCCAATACTATACAGCGGATTTACTCCCGGAAAGGCTGGCTTGTCTGACGGAATGACAGTACATATGAAGCTATTGAGCTTGCCGTTCGACTATCAAAGAAGCTGGTATCGTTCTGGATCAGTCCGCCTCCCGATATTCTAATTCAAAGATGAAATTAAGGTTCCCGTCACTAAAATGTCTACTAACTTGTACCCCTGACCACGGTGTCATACTCTCAAATCCAGCGGGATATTTATCCGGAGGCTGAGGCATTTTGTCTGAAGTTTGACCCTACACGAATAGGAAATGTTCTACAACGGCTTGACGGCCTGCTTTAATATTCAAATCGAGAAATAAGGTGTCTATTGCCAATACTGTTCAACGGTTTGACTCCATATCACCTTAGCGTTTCGACTCCCAACGTAGGTGGTACCTTTCTGTCACGGTTTGACTCTCGATTTAAATATTTATACACGAAAATGTGCTGTACGGCAGCAAAAGTAAGGCACTCACTCGAGCAGTATAGGTTCTCCAATGGTGAGGTATGCGGAACGAATACTGACATTACCCGATTACATAAATTTCTCCGACGGTTTGAGTCTTTACTTTATTGCCCATACCGTGAATAAAGGTGTACATTGCAATCCTGTTCCGCCTTCCTGTTCCTGGAATACCAGGTTCCACTCCCGTAATCACAGAATAGCTGAAGCTGTTGACTGAGTCGTTCGTCTGTCACAGAAGGTGGCAACGTTCTCGAGCGGCTTGTCCCCCAATCTTCTAATTCATACATGAAATTATGGTGTATGTCACCATAATGTATACTAATTTGCTTCTCTGAACACGAAGTTATATTCCCGATACAGCGGGATATGTCATCCGGACGTAAGGCCTTCTGTGAAAAGTTTGACAGTATACGACTGTTTATCGTTCGACAACGGTTAGACACTGTACATTAATATTCATACGGTGAATTAAAGTGTGCTTGGCCAATACTGCTCCGCGGTTTTGCTGCTGGAATAACTGGTTTTGCTCTCGTAATCACTGGATACGTGAAGCAATTAACTTAGACGTTCGAATCCCATATAATGTAACGTTCTCGGACGGTTAGACCTTCGATTCTCTATTTCATACATAAAATTAAGGCACCCGTCACAGAAATGAAGACTAATTTCATTCGCTGAGGACGAAGATATATTTTCGAAGCAGCAGATTAGCTTCCCCGAAGCTAAGGCCTTCGGTAGATTGATTTGACTTTGCATCAATTGGCAACGCTCTTAAACGCTTTGACAATCTACTTTTTCATTCAATCTGTGAATTAAGGTGTCTATTGCCAATACTAACCAGCGAATATACTCCCGGAATACATGGTATGACTCTCGGTGTCATAAGATACCTGTCGCTATTGTCTTAGCTGTGCGACTCTCGAAGAAGGTGATATCGCTCTCAAACGGATTGACTCGCGATCTTCTTCTGTATACATGAAAATAATGTGCCGGTCTGCTGAAATGTGTACTGATGTGATCACGTGAAAACTGAGATATACAATCGCTACAGCTGATTGGGTTCTCGGTCAGTAAGGCATTGGGTAAGAAGAATGTCTTTATACCAATTGGTAGTGTTCTCCGACGGCTTGACTTTCACCATTGATATACCTGCCTCTATTGAAGTTGCGTATTATCAATACTCATGTGAGGATTTAATGCCGGTACACCTGGTTTTACCTTTGGTATCACAGGATACGTGAAGCTATTGGCCTAGCTGTGCGTCTCTCAGAGATGGTCGCAAAGATAGAGCGGTTTGACCTTCGATCATCTAAATCCTGCATGATGTTAAGGTGCTCGTCACTGAAATGAATACTATCTTTCTTCTCCGAACACGGAGTTATACTCTCGATGAAGCCTGTGCCGTTCGCGGTAGGTAATGCCTTCGGTAACACGGTTGATTTTATACCAATTTTTAACGATCTTAAAAGGATTGCCGCACAACTTCAATATTTGTAGTGTGATGTAGCGTGTCTAATGCCAATACCGTTCAGCAGATTTACTCCCGGAATACCTGCTTTTGCTGTTGGGCTCACAGGGTAGACGACGCTCTTGACTGAGCCGTTCGGTCCTCAAAGAAGGTGGAAACGTTCTCGAACGGTTTGAACCTCTACCTTCTAATTGATACATGAAATTACGGCGCCTGTCACAGAAATGAAGACCAATTTCTTTCTATGATCTTGATCTTATACTCTCGATGATGCCGGTGAGATTCGCGGAAGGTTAGGTATTCGGTAGGAAACATGACTTTATACAAATTGGTATTGTTGTGCGACGGTTTGACTCAATACTTTACTGTTTCTGCCTCGCATTGTACTGACAATCACCAAAAATGTTCAGCGGATGACTCTCGGATTTCCTGGTTTGCATCTCTGAATCGCAGGATATGTGCAGCTATAGTCTTATCTGTTCGACTCTCAGAGTAGGTGGCAGCGTTCTCGAACGGTATGCCACTCGATATTCAAGTTCATACATGAATATATTCATAGCAACTGGAAACGGTCTCAAACGGGATGACGCTCTATATTTCAATATTCAACCAGTGGAGTAAGGTGTCCATTTCCAATACTGTTCAGCGGATTTATACTCTCGATTTACCTGGTTTGCCTATCTGATTCAAAGGATAGGTTGAGGTATTGACTTCTCCGTACGACACTTAATGACGGTGGTATCGTTCTCGATCTGTTCAACCATCGATATTCTAATTCAAACACGAAGTTAAGGTTACCGACACTGAAATGAATACTAACTTCCTCCCCAGAACACCAAGTTATACTCCCGGTAGAGGTGGTTAATGTTTCGGCGGGTAAGGTCTCAAGTAAGGCGTTTGTCTTTATAACAATAGGTAACGTTCTCAAACGGTTTGACGTTCTACTTTACCATTCAAACCGTGAATTATGGTATATTGGCAATACCCTTCCGGAATGTTATCACCATCTTTGAGAGTTGAACGGCTGAGTCAATAGCTTCACCTATAGTTGTGATTCTGGGAGACAAGCCTGGTATTCCAGGAGTAAATCTTCTGAAGATTATTGACAATTGATACCATAATTTACGGAGTGAATATTAAAATATAGCGTCACGCCGTGTGTAAAAAACGTTTCCAATTACTTTAAAGTCAAACGTTTTACCAAATGCCGTACCTTTCGCGAACTTTGCTGCTTCATCGAGAGCATAACTTCGTGAACAGAGGACCAAATTAGTAAACATTTTATTGACCCGGACCTAAATTTCATTATGAATAAGAAGCTCGGGCGTCAAACCGTTCGTGGACGATCCCATCTTCTTTGATAGTCGAACAGACAAGTTAGTAGCTTGAACTATCCTGTCATTCCGATAGTCAAAGCTGGTATTACGGGAGACGATCCGCTGTACACTATAGGCAGTGTATACCATAATTCACGGCTTGAATAATAATGTATACTGTCCAAGCTTTGTTGAACGTTACCAATTTCGCTAGTGCCAAAGGCTTTACCGTAGGGCTTACAATCCGAGTAACTAACCCGCTTTATCGACAGTACAACTTCGTTTATAGAGATCAAAATTAGTCTACATTTTAGTAACGGGCACCGTTATTTCATGTATGAATTAGACTATCGAGGGTCAAACCGTCCGGAAACGTTACCTCATTCCCTGAGGGATGAATGGCTAAGTCAATAGCTACACTTAACCAGTGATTCCGTGAGGCAAACCAGGTATTCCGAGAGTAAATCCGCTGAACAGTTTTGGCATTAGTCCCCGTAATACATGGTCTAAATACGAAACCATTGCGTCAATCCGTTTTAGGGCGCTACAAATTGGAATGACGCCAAATATTGTACAAAAAACCGCACCCTCCAAGCGACTGTCGCGACGAATCGCGCATATAATCTGGAGTTCAGTGGAACATATGACTATAAATTTTAGAGACGGGCATCTTCATTTCATGAATTAATTCGAAGATTGATTGTCAAACAATTTGAGAACGTTACCGCCTTTTATTTGCGTGTCGAACGGATAAGTCAGCAGTTTCATTGTCCTGTGATTCTGAAGGACGAAGCAGGCATTTCGTGAATCACAAAACTGTGCATTAATGCCAATGGATATCTCAATTCACGGTATGAATATTAATGTACGTAGCCCATCCCTTGTAGAACGTTACCTATTGGTATAATGTCAGATGATCTAGTGAAGGCCCTACCGTCCAAGAACATAACCCGCCACATCGAGAGTATAACTTCGTGCTCAGAGGGAGAAGATAGTATTCATTTCATTGACGGATACCTTATCCTCTTGTACGATTTACATGATCGCGCGTAAAGCAGCTCCAGAACGTTGCCACCTTCTGTGAGAGACGAACGGCAACGTCAACAGCTTCACCCATCCTTCGATTGTGTCAGTCAAGCGATGTGTTCCGGGAGTAAATCCGCTGAACCCTGTTGGGAATAGGCACTGTAATTCTCGGCTTTAATGTTAAACTAGATCGTCAAACATTACCGTCCGTGGCGCTAATCCGCCGAATCGAGAGTAGTACTTCGTGTTTAGAGAAACAAATTAGTTAATATTTTAGTGCCGGCACCTCAAATTCATGTATGAATTAGAATATCGGTGGTCAAACCGATCGAGAACGTTACTACCCTCTTTGAGTGTCGAACGGCTAGGTCTATAGCTTCTCCAATCCTGTGATTTCGAGGGTCAAACCGTGTATTCCGGGAGAAAATTTGATGAAAGATATTGGGAATAGACAACATTAATTCTCGGTATTAATATTATAGCAGGGCGGCAAGCGTAGAAGAACATTACCAATTGGTATGTCGACCAACAACTTTCCGGACACCTTGCATTCCGCGATCCAACCCTGGTGTATCGAGGTTATAAGCACGTGTTTATGGAAGAAAATTTTTATCCATTTTGATGACGGTAACCTTAATCTCGTCGATTAATAAGGAGATCGCTAGTCAAACCGTTCGAGAACGATATCACCTTCTTTGAGTGTCGCACAGCTACGTGAGTTCCTTCGCCGATTCTGTTATTCCGATAGTCAAACCAGGTATTCCAGGAGTAAATGCGCTGAGCAGTATTGACAGTAGACACCTCAATTCGCGGTTTGAATATTACATTAGAGCGTCAAACCGATTGCGACCGTTACCAATTGGTATAAGGTCAAGCGTTTTACCGAAGGCCTTACATTCCGCGAACATCACCGGCTTCATAGTGAGTATAAGTTCGTGTTCACAGAATGTAATTAGGTTTCATTTCAGTGACGGGCCCCTTATGTTCGTGTATGAATCCGAAGATCGATGGCCAGAACGTTCGAGAAAGTTACTACCCTCTAGTAGTGTCGACCGGATAAGTCAATATCTCCACAAATCTGTGATATCGATAGTCAGGTCACGTATTTCTGAAGTAAACACACAGAACAGTATTGGCAATAGAAGCCTTAGTTCACGGTTTGAATATAAAATCAGCCAGTCAAGCCGTTGTAGAGTGCTAGCTATTGGCATAGAGTCAAACATTTTACCGATAGCGCAACCGCCGGAGACAGTATCATGCCGAACCGAAAGCATAACTTCGTGTTCAGAGGAGGATATTTGTAAACATTTTTGTGACGGACTCCTTAACTTTACTATGAAATAGAAGATCGAGGGTTTAACCGTTTGAGATCATTGCCACCTTCGTTGCGGGTCGAACGGCTAAGTCAATACCATCAATTGTCATGTGATTCCGAAAGTCAGAGCAAGAATGCCACGAGTAATTCCGCTGTACAATATTTGCACCATACACCATATTTAATGGCACAAATATTGAAGTCCCGGATCAAACCTTTGTAGAACGTTCCGTTTTGGTATAGAATCAAAACTTTTAGCTATGTCCTTACCTTACAAGAAGCTATACCCCTATATTGAGATTATATCTTTGTGTTCAGAGGGCAAATTAGTCTTCATTCCTGTTACGGGCCCCATAATTTCATGTGCGAATTAGATGATGAAGGGTCAAACCGCTCGACAACGTAACCACATTCCATGATATTCGAAAAGCTAGCACAAAAGCTTCTTTGAGAGTTGAACAGCCAAGTCAGTAGCATCAGCTACCTTGTGCGTGCGAGAGTCAAATCAGGTATTCCGGGTGTACATCCGCTGAAGAGTGTTGGCCATACATACCATAATTTACGGTGTAAATATTAAGGTACTGTGCCAAGCCTCAGGAGATATTATGAATTAAAGTAAAGTAATACTTTTCACACAATACCTTACCTTCCGGGATCCAGACCCGGTGTAGCGAGATTCCAGCTTAGTGTCCACGGAAAGAAATGTGTAGACATTTCAGCAGTGGGACACCTCAGGTTCACGTATGAATAGCAAAATCGAGAGCCAAACTCTTCGAGATCGTTAGCACCTTTTTTGAGAGTAGTGCTGCTAAGTCAGTAGCTTCACCTATCTTGTTATTCTGAAGGGCGGTCCAGGTATTCCAGCAGTAAATCCGCGGAACAGTTTTGCAACAGAGACCTTAATTCACGGTATTAATATTAAAGTAGAGAGTCAAACAGTAGGGGAATATTACCTGTTGATATAAACTCACTCTTTTTCCCGAATACCTTGCCTTCCGAGAGTCCAACCTGCTGTATGGAGTATTTTGCTTATTGTTCGCAGAAACAAATTTGTCGACAGTTTATCAGGCGGACACCATATTTTCATTCCTGAATATCAAAATCGAGAATCAAACCGTTCGAGATTATTACCACCCTTTTCGAGAATCGAGCGGCTATGCCGACAGCTACATCTATCCTATGGTTCCAAGAGTCAAACCATGTGCTCCGCGAGTAAATCATCTGTTCAATATTGTCATTAGGCACTCTATTTCCCGGTATAAATATAAGAGTTCACAGACTAACCGGTGTAGCACGTTACATATTGGTATAGGTTACAACTTTTCACAGAAGGCCTTATCTTCCTGAAGCTATCCCGCTGTATTGAGAGTACAGCTACGTGCTTAGGAATACACATTAGTAAACATTTTAGTGACGGTGACCATAATTTCATTATGAATAAGCAGATCGAGGTTCGAACCGCTCCAGGATGTTACCGCCTTCTGTGAGAGACGAAGGGCTAAGTCAATAGCTTCACCCAACCCGAGATTCCGAGAGACAACCGTGAAAATCCGTGAGAAAGCACGCTGATAGTATTGCCAGTAGACGCCTTAATTCACGGCTTGAATAAAAGCGTAGAGCGACAAAACGTTTGAGAGCATTGCCAATTGGTATTAAGTCAAACTCTTTACGGATGGCCCAACCTTCGGATGAGCAAACTATCCGATTCAATAGCATAAAACCGCCTCCAGTGGTTCAAACTAGTATACGTTTACTAACGAGCACCTTAATATTATGCATGACTGAGAATGTCGAGAGTCATTCCAGATATTCCGGGAGTATGTATGTCCGCTGAAGGGTATTGACAATTGACACCGCAGTTAACGGTTTGAATATTAATGCAGACTGTCCAATAGTTATAGAACGTTACCTATTCTTATGGAGGCATTCACGTTACCGACGGACTTACCGTCGAAGATGCTAACATGCCTTTTCGAGAGTATAACACAATGTTCAGAGGTAAGAACTAGTATACATTTTAGTGACGAGCACCTTAATTACAGGAATGAATTATATGATTGATTTTCCAAACTTTCGAGAACCTTCTATGTGAGACGGACGGGTAAGTGTATACCTTCACCTACCCCGTGATTCCGAGAGTCAAACCAGGTATTCCGGCCGTAAATCCGCTGAAGGGTATTGGAATTAGACAAAATATTTCACGATATAAATATTAAAGTACAGAGCCAATCCGTTTGAGATCGTTACCAATTGGAATAATGTGAAACGTTTTACTCTATCCCTTCCCCTTCTAAGCCGACCGCTTTATATCGAGAGTATAAATAAGGTAATACGCGCGTAAGTCCGCTGAAGTATATTGGCAACTGCCACCTTAATTCTCGGTATCAATAATACTGTAAAGTGTCAAACAGACGTAGAAAATTACCGATGCACAAAAGGTCACTGCCTATACCGAACAACGTACCTTCCGGGACCTTAATCCGCTGTAGCGACTGTTCTGCTTAATGTGCACGGAAACAAATACGTAGACAATTTAGCGGATGAACACCTCATGTTTGTGTATAAATATCGACATGGAGAGTCAAAGCGTTCGAGGACATTACTACCTTCTGTGTGAGACAAACGGCTAAGCCAGGGGTTTTACGTATCCTGCGATTTCGAGAGTCAAACCAGATATTACGGGAGAAAATACGCGCATGAGTATTCGCATTAGTTATAATTCGGAGAGTGAATATTAAAATAGAGCATCACATTGCGTGAAAACGTTACTAAATGCTTTAATGTCAAACGGTTTACCGAATGCATTAACGCCCGAGATGCTAACCCGCCTTGTCGAGAGTAGTACTTCGTGTTTAGAGAAACAAATGAGTAAACATTTTAGTGACGGGTTCGTTAATTCCATCTACGAAATAGAAGATCGAGTGTCAAACCGATGGAGAACGTTACGGCCCTCTTTGGGATTCGAACGACTATGTCTACTGCTTCTTTGAGAGGCGAACGGCCAAGTCAGTAGCTTCACTTATTCTGTGCTTGCGAAAGTCAAACCAGGTATTCCGGGAGTACATCCACCGTGGAGTACTGTCCATACACATCATAATTTACCGTATACATCATTATGGCACTGAGTCAAACCTACGGAGATCAATATCAATTAAAACAATGGAATACTTTTTACAGTTTACCTTACCTTCTGAGAACCTAACCCACTGTAGCGAGTGTCAAGCTTAGTGTTCTCAGAAACAAATGGGTAGATATTTCAGAAGACGGAAACTTCAGTTTTACGTATGATTACCAAAATCTAAAGTCAAACTCTTCAAGATCGTTAGCATCTTTTTTGGGAGTCGCAATGGTAAGACAATAGCTTCACCTACCCTGTTATTCAGAGAGTCAGACCAGGAATTCCGAGAGTCTGTCCGCAGCATAGTATTAACAATGGACACCTTAATCCACAGTATAAATAGTAAAGTACAGTGTCATACCGTTGCAGAATGTTACCTACTGGTATGGAGTCATACTTTGTACCGAATACCTAAAATTCCGAGAAGCAATCCCGCTGTATCATGAGCGAATCTTGGTACTTAGGGAAGCTACTTCGTATGCATCTTAGAGACGGACACAATAATTTCATTTATGGCTTAGAAGATCGAGTGCCAAACCGTATGAGAACGATCCCACCTTCATTGAAAGTCGTACACAATTGTCAATACCTTCAACTGTCCTGTGAATGCTAGAGTCAGTCCACGTATTCTACGAGTAAATGTGGTGAACATTATCGGCAATAAACACCTTAATGCGCGGAAAGAATAATTGATTGAGAGTGGAACCATTGGATAACTATACCAATTCGTACAAAGTCATTCCCCTTAACCTGCACATTACATTCCGAGAACTCAAGCGGTCGCGCAATTGACTTGCGTCGAGATCGTAAGAACGTAGAAGTAGACATTTTAACAGACGGGTACCTTATTTTAACGAAACAGTAGAATATTCGGGGACAAACCGTTCGAGAACGTTCCCTCCTTCTTTTAGAGTGAAGCGGCTAAGTCAATAGCTTCACGAACACTGAGATTCCAAGAGGTTAACCAGGTAGTCCGGGAGTAAATCAGCTGGACAGTATTGGCAATCGGCACCTTAATTCATGACATGAATATTAAAGTCGAAGGTCAATCCGTCGGAGAACATTCCCAAATGGTATAAAGGCAAGTTTTTACGGGATTCCTTGCCTTCAAAGAACCTTACCCACTGCAGCAAGTGTCATACATAGTGCACACGGAAACAAAATAGTAGACGTTATAGCAGAAGCACATTTCATTTTCATGTTCCAACAGAATAATCCAGAGTCACACACTTCGAACACGATTCTGCCTTCTTTCAGATTCGAACAGCTCAGACAGCAGCTTCATTTACTTTGTTATTCCGATAGTCAAACCAGGTATTCCAGGAGTCAATCCGCTGTACACAATTGGCAATGGATATCTTAATTCAAGGTATGATTATTACAGTATGGCGTCAAACTGTTTGAGAGCGTTACCAATTGGTACAATGTCAAACGTTTAACCGAAAACCTTACCGCCCGCGGAACGCACCCGCTTCATCGTAACTTCGTGTTCAGAGGAAGAAATAAGTATTCATGTCTGTGACGGGCCCCATATTGCCATGTAGGTATTAGGACATCTAGGATAAAACTGTTCGAAGCCATTACTAATTTGTATGGTATTCGAACAGCTAAGTGAACATCTCCGCCAAATCCAGAGGTTCGGAGAGTCAAACCTGGCACTCCGGGAGAAAGTCCGCTGAAAAGTTTTTGCAATAGGACATTAATTCACGGTTTGAGTATTAAAACAGAGCGTCAAACCTTTCGAGAACGATACCAATTGCTATAATGTCAGACGCATTGCCGAAGACCATACCCGCCAAACGAATATCCGGCTGTATCTAGATCATAACTTCGTGTTCGGAGAAAGAAACTAGTATTCATTTCAGGGACGGGATCGTTAAATTTATGTATCATTTAAAAGATCGAGTGTCACACCGTTCGAGGTCGTGACAGCCCTATTCGAGAGTCCAACAGCTAAGTCAATAGCTTCCTCTATCCTCTGATTCCGAGAAACAGATCAGATACAGCGCGAGAAAATCCGCTGAACTTTATTGGCTATAGACACATTAATTCACGGCACGAATATTAAAGTAGAGCGTCAAATCATTGCAATACCTTACCTATTCGCATAGAGTCAAAATATTTACCGAAGGCTCTACCTTCAGAGAAAACGAACCCTCGGTATGGGGTGCTCTGCTCCGTGTTCATGCAAAGATATAAGTAGACATATTAGAGACGGGCACCTTTTCATCATGCATGAATCAGAATATCGGGATTCAAACCGATCGACAACGATACCACCTTCTGTGAGAGACGACCGGCTACGTCAATAGCATCACCTATCCAGTGATTCGCAGTGTCAAGCCAGGTGTCACTGGAGTAAATCCGCCGAAAATTATTGCCACTAGACAACTTAATTCATGGTTTGAACAGTGAAGTAGTGCGTCATAGCGTGTGGGAACATTGTCAATTAGTATAAAGACTAACACTTTACCGATGGCCTAACCTTCGGAGATGATAACCCGCCGTTGCGAGAGTATAACATCGTGCTCAGGGAGTGAAATTAGTACACATTTTAGTGGTGGGGTACCTTAACTTCAATCATGAGTAAGAAGTTCGAGAGTCAAACTGCTGGAGAACGTTATCATCTTTCTTGAGAGTTGCGCATATCTAAGTCAATAGTTTCATCTATCCTGTGGTTCTAGGAGTCAAACAAGGTACTCCGGGATTAAATCTACTGAACTCTGTTGGCTATAGACAACATACATCACGTCCGGAATATTATAGTTGAAAGTGGAACCGCCGGAGAACACTACCAATTGGAATTAAATCATTCCTTTTATCCAATACCTTACCTTCCGAGAACCAAAACCGCTGCAGCGATTGCGTTGCACAGTTTTCAGGTGATAAAATTAGTAGACATTCTAGCACACGGACACATTATTCTCATGCTTATATAGGAATATTGCGGGCAAACGGCCAGTGAATGTTACCGCCTTTCTTGAGAGCCGAACAGCTAGGTGAATAGCTTCACTTCTCCCGTGATTCTCATAGTCAAGCCAGGTTGAACGGGAGTAAATCCGACGAATTATATTGGCAGCGGACACCTTTGTCCGCGGTTAGGATATTACAGTGGAGCGTCAAACCGATTGAGATCGTCGTTGATAACTTCGTGCTTCGGAAAACCAATTAGCATTCATTTTAGTGACGGACAGCTGAATTTCACGTATGAATTAGAAGATCGAGCGAGAACGGTGCCACCTTCCTTGATATTCAAACGTTTAAGTCAATGGCTTCACGTGTACTGTGATTCCGAGCGTCAAACCAGGTATCCCTGGAGTAAATTCCGCTGAACGAAACTGGCCAATGGAGACTTCAATTCACGGTATGAGTATTAATTTAGGAGGCAAACTGACGGAGAACGTAACACATGCCCATAAAGTCACTTCTATCACCGAATTCCATTCCTTCCGAGAACCTAACCAGTTGTAGCGAGTGTCCAGCTTAATGTGAACGGAACCATATTCGTAGGCATCTTAGAGGGCGAACGCCACATGATTGTGTGTAAATATCAACATCGGAAGTCAAAGGTTTGCAGAACGTTACCACCTTCTGTGGGAGACGAACGGCTAGGTCCATAGCTAGACCTATTCCAATATTCTAAGAGTCAATCCGCGTATTCCTGGAGTAAATGCTACTAATTTGCTTCCTTGAACACTGAGCAAGACGCTTGGTGCAGCGGGTCGGGTTTCTCGGAACTGATGGCCTTCTGTAAAAAGTATTACGCCATACGAATAGGTAACGTTCTACAAAGATTTGACTTGCGACTTTAATATTCGTACCCTGAATCAATATGTTTATTGCTAATACTTTTCGGCGGATTTAATCCCAGAGTGTCTGCTTTTAATCTCGGAACCACAGTATATGTGAAGCTATTGACATAGCTGTGCGACTGTCAAAGAAAGTGATAATGCTCTCACGCGCTTTGACCATCGATATTCGAATTCATACATGAACATATGACGCCGTCACTAAAGTTTATAGGAATGTGTTTCTCTAACCACGAAGTTATACTCAAGAAACAGCGGGTTAGCTTCTCGGAAGGTGAGGCTATCGGTCAACAGCGTGTCTTCATACAAATATGTAACGTTCTACGACGGTTTCATACAGTACTTTAAATTTATTCACTGTATTAAGGTGCCTATGGCCAATACTGTTCAGCGGATAGACACTGGGAATATCTGGTTGGCTTGTCAGAATCGCAGGATAGGTGAAGCTATAGACTTAGCCGTTGAACTCTTAGAATGTGGTAACTTTCTGGATCAGTCTGCCACCAGATATTCCATTTCATACACGAAATTAAGGTGCCCGTCACATATATGTGTACCAAATTGCTTCTCTCAACAGGAAGTTCTAATTTCGATACAGCGGGTCAGTTTCTAGGAAGGTAATGCGTTCGGTGGAAAGGTACACTCGATGCCAATACATAAAGTTGTACAATTGTGTGACCCTGTACTTAAATATTTATACAAGGATGTAGGGTATTAATACCGATTCTGTCCTGCAGATTTTCTCCCAGAATACCTGGTTTGACTCTCGGAATCGCAAGATATACGAGGCTATTCTCTTAGCCGTTCGACAGCCCAGGACGGTGGTACCGTTCACGATTAGTTTGACTCTCCATTTTGCTATACCTACATGAAAATAAAGTGTCCGTCTGCTAAAATGACAACTAATTTGTTCTTGTGAACCAGAAGCAAGACCATCGCTAGAGCGGGTTGGCCTCTCGGAAGTGATAGTATTGTGTAAAAAGAATGGGTTTATCACAATTCGTATTGCTCGCCGACGGTTCGACGCTCAATTCTCATATTCATGCCGTGAATTAAAATGTCTATTGCCAATAGCGTTCATGGATATAATCCCGCAATACATAGTTTGACTCTCGGTAGCCCAGAATAGGGATCGCTATTAACGTAGCTGTGCTACCCACAAAGAGAGAGGGATCGCTATCGAAATGTTTGACTCCCGATTTTTCTACTCAAACATCAACATAAGGAGTCCGTCTGCAAAAATATCAACTAATTTGTTTCCGTCAACTTTAAGGTTGGCACACCCTACAGCGGGTTGAGGTTCTCGGCAGGTAGGGTATTTGGTAGAAGGAATGACTTTATCCGAATTGGTTATAACCTCCGACAGCTTGACTGTCTACCTTGAAATTCGTAACATATATTAAGGTGTCTATTGCGTGTACTTTTCAGCGGATTTACCCTTGGAACACCTAATCTGTCTCTCGGAGTTACAGGATAGGTGAAACTTTTTCTTGTCAGTTCGTCTCTCACAGAAGGTGGTAACGTTCTCGAACGGTTTCATCATCGATCTTCTAATTCGTACATGAAGATAAGGTGCCCGTAACTCCAATGAATATTAACACCCTTCTCTGATCACGAAGTTATACTCTCGGTACAGCTGGTTCGTTTTCAACAGGGAAGGGTCTTCGGTCGACCGTTTTACTTTATAGCAATTGGCAACGCTCTCAAACAGTTTGGCGCCCTACTGTATTAATCACACCGTGAATTATGGTGACCAATGCCAACAGTGTACAGCGGATTGTCTCCTGGAGTACCTGGTTTGACTATCGGAATAACAGGATAGTTGATGGTACTGTCTCAACTGCTCGTCTCTCAAAGAAAGTAGAATCGTTCTCGACGGGCGTGACTCTCGATTATTCTGCTCGTGCATGAAAATATCATGTTCTTCAGCGATTATTGTCTACTAATTTGTTTCCCGAGCACTATGCATGACACTTGCTGCAGCTGGTCAGGCTCTCGGATGTAAGGCCTTTGCCGAAACTTTTGATATTATATCGATAGGTAACGTTCTACGAGGATAAGACTGTGTACTTTAATATTCAAACCGTGAGATAAGATGTCCGCGGCCAATGCTCTTCAGCGTATTTACATTCGAATTACCTGGTGTGGCCCACGGAATCACAGGACGGGTGAAGCTACAGATTTATCTGTTCGACTCTCAAAGCGGGTGGAAACGATCTCGAAAGGTTTCACCATCGAGCATCCCATTGGTACATCAAGTTAACGTACCCGACACTGAAATGAATTCAAATTTCATTCTGTGAACACGAACTTTTTCTCTCGATGAAACCGGTAGTGCTTGTGGCCGGAATGGTCGTCGGTACTACGTTTGACTTTATACCAATTGGAATCGCTCTCAAACGGTTTGCCGCTACACTTTAATATTCAAACCGTGAATTAAGGTACCTATTGCCAAAACTGTTGAGCGGACTTACTCCGAGAACACCTGGTTTGATTCTGCGAATCACAGGACAGGTGAAGCTATTGGCTCCGCCATTCGACTCTAAATGAAGGTGGTAACGGTCTGGAACCGTTTGATGTGCGATCATCTAAATCATACTTGAGGTTGATGTGTTCGTCTTCTAAAACGTCTTCTAATTTGTTCCCCTGATCCCGAAGTCATACCCACGATACAGCGGGATATGTTCTCGGAAGGAAAGGTATCTACTAAGGAGTATGGCGTTATATAAACTGGTAACGTTATCCAGCGGTTCGATTCTGTGTTTTAATATTCATACAGTCAGTTCAGGTGTTTCTTGTAAATACTGTTCAGCGGATTTACTCCCGGTATACCTAGTTTGACAGTCGGAATCACATGATAGGTGCACCTATTGTCATAGCCGTTCGATCCTCAAAGAACGTGATATCGTTCTCGAACTGTTTGACACTCGATCTTCATAATTGGTGCATGAAATTAAGGCGCCCGACTCCAAAATGCATACGACTTTGCTTCCCCGAACACGATGTTGTACTCTCTATATAGCGGGTTAACATATTGGAGGGTATGTCCTTCGGTTAAAAACATCGCTATACAGCAGTAGGTAACGTTCGACAACGGATTGGCTGTGTAATTTAATATATATACCGTGAAATAGGGCCCCTAATGCCCATACTGAACTGCAGATTTACCTTCGGAGTACCTGATTTGACTCTCCGAATCATAGGATATGTGAAGCTATTGGCACAGTCGTTCAGTACTCAAAGAAGGAGGTAACGTTCTCGCACTGTCTGACCATTGATCTCTGTATTTGCTAAATGAAATTAAGGTGCCCGTCACTAAAATGTATACCAATTTGCTCCTCTGAACAGGATGCTATGCTCTTGATAGTGCGGGATAGCTTCACGGAAGCCTTCAGTAAAAACGACGATTGTATTGCAATAGGTAACGTTCTACGCCGGTTTGACTCTGTGCATTAATATTTATACAGAGAAATATCGTGTTTAATACCAGTTCTGTAGAGCGGTTTTCGTCGCGGATTACCTGGCTCGGAGAGGTGAAGCTATTACGTCAGCTGTACGACTCTCGAAGAAGGTTGTAACGTTCGCGGACATTTTGACCCTGATCATCCTATTGATACACGAAATTACGGTGCGCGTTACTAAATGGTGTACTAAAGTGTGTCTCTGGACAAGTAGTTATACTCTCGATACAGCGGGGTTGGTTTGCGGGGCATCAGGCCCGCGGTAACGAGATTGAAACTATACCAATGGGTAACGTTATACAACGGTTTCACTCTACACTATAATCGTTATACCGTGAATCAGGGTGTCTATGTCCAATACTGTACAGCGAACCCACTCCTGGAGTACCTGGCTTCACGCTCGGAATAACAGGATAGGTTAAGCTATTGTCTTATCCGATCGACACTCAAAGAGGGTGCTAACGTTCTCGAACGGTTCGACAATGTCTTCAAATTCATACATGCAGTTAAGGTGCTCGTCACGGAAATGAATACTGTTTTCTTTCTGTAAACACGAACTTATAAGCCCGATGAAGCCGGTGACCGTTCGCGGATGGTATGGTCTGTGGTAAAGCGTTTGATTTTATAGCAACAATTGGTAACGTTCAGCAACGGTTTGACTTTGTACTTTAGTATTCATAACGTCAAGTAATCTGACCAACGACAATACTGTACAGCGGATTTTCTCCCGGAATACCAGGTATCATTTTCGGAATCGCAGGATATATGAAGCTATTGACTTAGCCGCTCGACTCCCAAACAAGGTGGTAACGTTCTTGATCGGTTTGACACTTTACCTTATAATTCACACATGAAATTAAGGCGACCATCACGATAATGTAAGCTAATTTGTTTCTCTCGACAAGTCGTTACATCCTCGATAGAGCGGGTTAGGTTCACGGAAGGTAAGGCCATCGATAAAAAGTTTGTCTCAATACCTATGGGTAACGTTCTACATCGGTTTCTCCCTATATTTTGATATTCATACCGTGGACCCGGGTGTCTATTTCCAATACTGTACTGCGGATATACCACTGGAAGACCTTGTTTGACTCCTGGAATCATAAGGTATGTGAAGCTATTGACTTCGCCGTTTGTTTCTAAAAGAAGATGGTAACGTCCTTGAAAGGTTTGACACTCGACCTTCTAATGCATACATGAAGTTATGGTGCCCGTCACTGAAACTGAGACTAATTTCTTCCCTGATCACGAAGATATACTCACGAAATGGCGAGATCACGAATACGGAGAAACTACGGTCTTCGGTAAAATGTTATACTGTGTACCAATTGGAAACATACTCGAACAGGTTGCCTCTCTACTTTATCATTCTTACAGTAGACTAAGGCGTCTGTTACCAACACTGTGAGCTAATTTTCTCCCGGAATATCTTGTTTGACTCTCTGAATCACAGGATGTATGAAGCCATTGACATACCCGTCTGAATCTCGAAGAAAGTGGTAACTTTCGATAACGGTTTGACACTTGATGTTCTTACTCATAATGATATTAAGGTGCCCGTCACTGAAATGAATACTAATTTCATTCTCTGAACACGAAGTTATACTGCCGATGCAGCTAGTTAGCTTCCCTGAAAGTAAGGCCTTCGATACATTGTTTGACTGTATACAAGTAGGTAACGATCTACATATCTCTGTCGTCCTAATTTTACATTCAAATCGTGGATTAAGGTGTTTATTACCAATACGATACAATGCATTTACTCCCGGCGTACCCGTAATGTTCTCCGATAGTTTGACTCTCCACTTTAATATTCATATCGGGAAGTAATTAGCCTATTGCCAATAATGATCAGCGGATTTACTCCAGGCATGCGTGGTTTGGCTCCCTACTTTAATGCTCATGCCGAGAAATTCGGTACTTGTTGCCAATTCTGTGGAGCGAATATACTCCTAGAATGCCAGGTTTGAGTCTCGGCGTCCCAGGGTAGGTGTAGGTATTGATTTAGCTGTGCGACTCTCAAGGAACATAGTTAAGTTCCCGAACTCTTTGACCATCGATCTTCCAATTCAGGTACGATATTAGGCGTACCATCTCTAAAATGTAAGCTAATTTTCTTCCTAGTACAGAAAGTTATATTCTCGATAATGCGGATTTGGTTCACGGAAGGTTAGATATTCGGTATATAGAATGTCTTTATCCAAATTGATAATGCTGTCCGATGGTTTGACTCTCTCCCTTAATATTCAAACCGTAGGTTAAGATATCCAGTGACAGAACTGTTCAGCGGATTTGTTCCCATATTACCCAGTTTGACTTTCGGATTCGCAGGGTAGGTGTAGCTTGTGATTCAGGAGATCGACTCTCGAAGAGGGTGATCACGCTCTCCAGTGATTTGGACAACGTTCCTTATATTTCATTCATGAAATTAAGGTCTCCGTCATTAAAATGCATATTAATTTGCTTCTCCCAACAAGAAGTTGTAGTCTCGATAGAGCGAGATAGCTTCACGAAGATAAGGCCTTCTGTGAAAAGTTTGTCTCTATACCAATTCCAAACGTCATACAACGGTTTGAATTTATACTTTAACATTTATACCGAGCAATAGGGTGTAAAACGCTAATAGCGTACAGCGGATCTTCTTGCAGAATACCTGGTTTTTCTGTCGGAGCCACAGGATTGGCGAAGCTATTGACCTTGCCGTTCGAGTCTCAAAGAATGTGGAGACGTTCTCAAATGGTTTCTCAGTCGATTTTTCTGTTCATCCATGAATATAGGGCTTCCGTCTGCTAAAATTTCTACTAATAGGCACGCCTGAACTCTAAGCAACACACTCGGTGCATCTGGATAGGTTCTTGGAAGGTTAGGTATTCGATAAAAAGAATTACTTTATGGCAGTCCGTAATGTTCTTCGACGGTTTGGCCCTCAACTTTCATATTCGAGGCATGAATTGAGATGACTATTGCCACTACTGTTCAGCGTATTTACTCCTTGAGTACCTGGTTTGACTATCGGAATCGCAGGATACGTGAACCTATTGACTTAGGCATTCGTCTGGCACAGAAGGTGGCAACGTTCTCGAACTGCTTGACCCTCGGTCTTCTAATTCATACAGAAAAGCAATGTATGCCTCTGCCGTAATGTCTACCAATGTGTTACCGTGAGCACTAAGCATGACACTTGCTCAAGCGCGTTATGTTCTAGGAGGGTAACGTATTCGGTAAATAGAATGACACTATACCAATTGGTAATGTTCTCCGACGGATTGACCTTCTACTTTAATATTCATACCCTGAATGACGATGTCTATTGCCAATAGTGAACAGCGGATTCACACCCGGAATAAATGATTTGGCTATCTGAGTCACAGGATAGCTGCATCTATTGACTTAGCAGTTCGGTCCTCATGGAAGGTGGCAACGATCTGGAACGGTTTGACTCTCGATCTTCTACTTTATTCATGAAACTAAGCTGCCCGGCACCAAAATGTGTACACATTTGATCCACTGAACACCTTGCTATACTTTCGATACAGCGCGTTATGCTTTCGCACGGTAAGGTCATCAATAAAGCGTTTGACTTTACACTAACTGGAATCTCTCCCATGCGGTGTGTCGCTTCACTGTAATATTCAAACCGTGAATTAAGGCGCCTAATGCAAATACCGTTCAGCGGATTTTGTACCGGAATACCAGCTTTGACCTACGGAATCACTGAATGGGAGAAGCTATAGTCTTAGCCGCAGGACTCTCATAGATGGTGGTTTCGATCTCGAAATGCAGAACTCTCGACCTTCTAATAGACACATGAAGTTAAGGTGCCCGTCAGTGAAATGAATACCAATTTCTGTTTTTGCACATGAAGTTACAAACGTGATGGGCGGATGAGGATCGCGGAAGGCGAGGTCTTCGGTAAACCGTTTTAATTTATAAAAATTGGTATCGCTATTAAACGGTTTGACGCTTTACCTAAATACTAAAAGCGTGAGTAAAATTTGTTCATTGCCAATTGAGCACAACAGACTATCTCACGCAATATCTGGTTGTCCTCTTAGATTTCAATGATAGGTGAAGCTATTGAGTTACGCGTTCGCCTATCGCAGAAGGTGGTAACGTTCTGAAACTGTATGACTCTCGCGCTTCTGATGCATTCATGAATCTAAGGTGCGTGCCACTGAAATGAAGACTAATGTCTCTCCCTGATCACGAAGTTATACCCGAGAAACGGCGAGTTTGCTTGTCCGAAGGTAAGGCCATCGGTAAAGTGTTTGACATTAAACCAACTGACAATGATCTCAAACGCCTCGACGCCCTACTTTACTATACACAACAGTGAATTAAGGTGTCTATAGGCAATACTGTTCAACGGATTTACTCCAGGAATGCCTGGTTCGACTCTGCAAATCACTGGACACGTAAAGCTATTGACTTATCCGTTTGAGTCTCAAAGAGGGTAATAACGTTCTCAAACGGTTTGACGCTCTATTTTAATAATCAAACCGTGAATGAAGGAGACGATGACCAATACTCTTCAGCAGATTTAGTACAGGAATTCCAGGATTGACTCTCGGAATCGCAGGATAGGTGAAGTTATTGACTCAGCTCTCGTCTCTCACAGAATGTGGCAGCGTTCTCGAGCGGTTTGTCCCCCGCTTTTCTAATTCATACATGAAATTATGGTACCCGTCCCAATAATGTATACTATTGTTCTTCCCTGCACAATAAGTAATACTCTCGATACAGCGGGTTAGCTTCTCGATGGAAAGCTTTGTGTGAAATGTTTGACTCTATAGCTATAACTAACGTTATACCAGGGTTTGGGACAGTAGACTAATACTGATACTGTAAATGAAGGTGTCTATTGCCAATACTGTTCAGATAATTTACCCCCGGAACAGCTGAACTGACTCGGGGAATCATAGGATAGGTGAAGCTATTGACTCCGCCGTTCGGTTCTAACAGAGGGTGGTATCGATCGCGAAAGGTTTGACCCTCGATCTTCTAATTCTTACATGAAATTTAGATGCCGTCACTATAACGAATACTAATGTGTCTTTCCAAACAGGAAGTTCTACTTGTGATACAGGGGGTTATTTTTGCGGCGGGTAAGAATCTATCTTCGGTAGAACGTTTGACGTCATACGAATTTGTAACGATCTCAAACGGTGTGACGCTCAACTCTAATATTCATACCGTGAATGAACGAGTCCGTTGTTAATACTGCACTGTGGATTCACACCCGGAATACCAGGCCTGGCCCTCGGAACCGCATGACAGTTGGTGCTACTGACAATGCAGCTCGACACTCAAAGTGGGTGGTGATCTTCTCGATCTTTCAATTCATCAATGAAACTAAGGTTCCCGTCATCAAAATATGTACTAATTTGTTTCGCCGAACACTATGTTATGCCCTCGATTCAGCGGGTTAGGTTCTCGGTATGTAAGGTATCCGGTAAGAAGTTTGTCGTCAAACCAATTAGTAAAGTTGTCTTACGATTGGTCTCTCTACTTTAATATTCATACCGTCAATTCATATGTGTATTGCGAATACTGTTCAGTGTATTTGCTCCAGGAATTCCAAGCTTGACTTTCGGTACTAAGTGTAGGTGATGCTATTGCATTAGCCGTTCTACTTCCGAGGAAGCTGGTAACGCTCTCCATCGGTTTGACACTCGATCTTCTTATTCCAACATGAAATTCAGGGTTCCGTCACTAAGATATATACTAATTTCCTTACCTGAACCAGAAGTTACAATCTACATACACGGGGATAGACTCTTGCAAGGTAAGGCCTTCTGTAAAAGGGTTGACTCTATAGCAGTAGGTTGCGATCTACAGTGGTTTGAGACTGTTCCGTAACATTGATAACCTGATATGGCGATGACTAATTCGAATATTGTACTGCAGGAACGTTCTAGAACGGCTTCACACACGACCTTCTAACCCATACCTGAAATTACGGTACCCGTCACTTAAATGCGTACTAATTTTTTTTCTGGACACGAACTATATACCTTCGAAACGGCGAGTTTGATTCGCCGAAGGTAAGGACATCGGTAAAGTATTTGACTTTATAACAATTGGCAATGCTTTCAAACGGTTTGACGCTCTACTTTAGTATCCAACCCGTGAATTAAGGTGTCCTTTGTAAATACTGGTCAGCTGATATACTACCGGAATTCCTCTTTGAATCTCCGATCCACTGGATTGGTGAAGCTATTGACACAGCCGTTCGTCTCTCACAGAAGGTTGTAACGTTCTCGAAAGGTTTCACTATCGATCTTATATTTCATGCATGAAGTTAAGTTGCTTGTCAATCAAATGGATACTAACTAGCTTCGTTGGACACGAAGTTATACTCACCATAAGGCGGGTTAGCTTCTCGGCAGGTAAGGTCTTTGGTAAAAAGCTTGACTCAATACAAATTCGTATCCTTCTACAATGGTTTGACTCTCTAGCTAAATATTTATATCGTGGAACAGGGTGTCTATTGCCAATATTCTACAGCCGATTTACTACTGGAATACGTTGTCTGACTCTCGGTATCATAAAATATGTGAAGCTATTGACATTGCCATTCGAACCTGAAAGAAGGGTGTAATGTTCGCAAAGAGATTGACCACCGATCCACTAAATCATACTTGAAAATAAGGTGCCCGACATGGAAATGAACACAAATTTCGTTCTCTGAACACGAAATAATACTCTAGATACAGGGGGTTCGTATTTCGGAGGGTAGATCTTCGGTGAAGCGTTAGAATATATAGCAATTTGTATCGTTCTCAAAATGCATGACGCTGTATTTTAATATTGAAACCGTGAATTAAGGTGTCAATAAACCCCGGAACACCTGGTTTAACACTTCGAATCACAGGAACTGTCAAGCTATTGAAGTAGCTGTGCGGCTGGCAAAGATGCTGGTAACGTTCTCGATCGGTTAGACACTCGAACTTCAAATTCATACACGAGGATAAGGTGTCCGTCTCTGAACCGAATACAAATTGCTTTTTACGAACACGAAGATACACTATCGACGCCGCGGGTCAGATTCTCGGTTTGCAAGGCCTTCGGTAAGATGTTTGTGTTTGTAGCAACTGGTATCGGCCTCAATCCTTCTGACGAACTGCATTAATATCAAACCGTAACTTAAAATGTGCATAGCCAATACTGTTCTGCGGATTTACGCTCGAATACCTGTTTTAACTTTCGGAATCACAGGATACCAGAAACTATTGTCTTAGCCGTTAAATTTCAGAGAACATGATAAAGTTCTGGAACGGTATGACCCTCTACATTCATATTCATACATGAAATTAAAATGCGCGTCACCAAATTTAATACCAACTCAGCGCAAAGCAGGACACATCCTGCAGCCGGTTATGTTCTTGGAAGTTAAGGTAGTCTGTAAGAAGCATGACCTTTTACCAACATGCAATGGTCACCTTCGGTTTGACCCTCGACGTTATTATTCATGCCGTGAATTAAGATGTCTTTTGGCAATAATGTAGAGGGCATTTACGCCAGGAATACCTGGTTTGACAGACGGAAAGACAGGATGGTTGAAGCTATTCTCTCAGCCGCTTTATTCTCCAAGACGGTGGTGCCGTTCTGTATCGTTTTGACCCTCGATATTCTAATTCATACACGACGCATAGGTGCCCGTCATTGAAATGGATACTATCTTCTTCCTCTGGAAACGATGATATACTCTCGTCCCAGCGGGTCAGATTCTCGGATGGTAAGGCATTCGGTAAATCGTTTGACATTATACAAATCGGTAACGCTTTCAGCGGTTTGACGTTCTATTTTAATATTCAAGCCGTATATCAAGGTGTTTCCTGCCAAAACTGTTCAGCGCACTTACTCCCGGAATACCTTGTCGGACTCTCGAAATCGCAGCATAGGTGAAGTTATTGACGTAGCTGTTCGTCTCTCATGGAAGGCGGCAAGGTACTAGAGCAGGTTGACACTCGATCTTGTAATTTAGACATCAAGTTTTGGTGCCCGACACAAAACGGTCTATCGCTCCACTCTGCCCATTTGCTCCCGGAATACCTGGTTTGTCACTCGGAATCGCGGGATCGGTGAAGATATCGACTTATCCGTTCATCTCTCATAGAAGGAAGCAACGTTCTCGACCGGTTTGACATTCGATCTTCTAATTCATACATGAAGTTAAGGTGCCCGTCACTGAAGCGAAGACTGATTTCTTTCTCAGAACCCGACGTTACACTCTCGTTGAATCCTGTGATTACGAAAGTCCACCTAGGTATTCCGATAGTCAATGCGCTGTACAGTATTGGCAATGGACACCATAATTCGCGTAATGAAAATTCAGGTAGAGTGTCAAACTGTCTGAGAACAATATCAATTGCTAAAAAGTCATTCCTTATACGATGCATTCCATGCATTCTGAGAACCAACCCCGCTGTAGGGAGTGACCTGCTAACTGTACACTCAGAAACACATCAGCAGACATTTTGGCAGAGGGACACTTTATTATCATGTTTGAGTAGCAAAATCCAGAGCCACAACATTCGAGAACGTTACAACATTCCATGAGAGCCGAACGGCTAAGTCTATAGTTCAACCCATCCTGTCAGTCCGGGAGACATACCCGGTACACCAGGAGTAAATACCCAGTACAATATTGACAATGCACACCTTAATTCACGGTATGGGTATTGAAGAAGTTCGTCATACAGTTGTAGAAAGTTTCTTATTGCTATACAGTCAATCTTTCTACTGAAGGCATTATCTTCCGAGAAACTTACCCGCGGTCTCAAGATTATAACATTGTGTTGAGAGAAGCAGATTACAATACATTTAGAGACGGGCACCTTAACAACATGTATGAATTAAAAGGCCGAGGGTCAAACAGATAGAGAAGATTACCACCTTCTTTGTGAGTCGAACGGTTATGTCAATAAGTTCACCTATCCTGTGGTTCGGATACTCAATCCAGGTATTCCGGGAGTAAGTCGCTGAAGAGCTTTGGCAAAAGATACCTTAATTCGCGGATTGAATATTATAGCAGGGCGACGAACAGTTCGAGAGCCATACCAGTTGGAATAAAATTAAACAACTCTCCGAAGGCCGTGCCTTCCGAGGAGATAACGTATCGAGAGTATATCACCATGTTCAGAGATACGAACTAGTAAACATTATAGTGACAAGCACCTTAATTTCTTGTATGAATTAGAAGATCGAGAGATAAACCGTTCGATAACGTTACTACCTTCGTCGTGAAATCGCACATATATCACAATAGCTTCTCCTATCCTGTGGTTCCTAGAATCACACTAGGTACACTCGGAGTAAAGCCGCTGAAGAGAATTGGCAATGGACACCATGACACACGGTTTCAATATTAATGTAGAGCGTGCAACTTGTTGAGAACGATACCTGCTCTTATAAATTCAAACACTATAGCAATGGCCATATTTCCGAAAAAACTGACCTCCTGTATCGTGGGTATCACTTCGTGTTCAGAGAACGAAATAAGCAGTCATATTAGTGACAGGCACCATAATTGTATGAATGAAAATGTATGAATTAGAAGATCGTGGGTAAAACAGTTCGTGACCGTTACCACCTTCTACTATATTCTAACAGCTATGTCAATAGGATCACCTATCCTGTGATTCGGGGAGGCGTAACAGGTACTACGGGAGTAAATCCGCTGATCAGTATTGGAAATAGGCACATTAATGCACGGTTTGAATATTAAAGTAGAGAGTCAATCTGTTGGGGATCATTATCAATTGGTATTGAGTCACTCCTTTTGTCGAGAGCCTTACCTTCCCTGAATATAACTCGCTGCATCGACGTAATATCTTTATGCACAAAGAAACAAATTAGTATATATTATGGTGACGTGCACTTTAATTCCATGTACGAATTAGATGAGCGAGTGTCAAATCGTTCCACAACATTACCACCTTCTACGGGAGCCGAACTTCTAAATGAATAGCTGTGATTCCGATTGTGAAATATCGTATTCCGGGAGTCAAACAGCTGTGCACTACTGGCAGCAGACACCTTAATTCGCTGTATGAATATTAATATCGAGCGTCACGCCGTGCGAGAATGTTACTAATTGCGATAAAGTGAATAATCTTTCTGCATTCCATACCGTTCGCCCTTCTAACCAGCTGTTTCGAGAGTATAGCTACCTGTTTATGGAAACACCTTAGTATACCATTTGGTGACGCCACCTAAAGTTTGTGCATGAATTAGAAAATCGAGTGCCAATCAGTTCGAAAACCTTACCACCTTCTGTCAGAGACGAACGCCTAAGTGAATCACTTCACCTATTCTGTGGTTCGGAGAGTAGAAACCAGGTATCCCGGGATTAAATCCGCTGAACAGGTTGGGGAATAGACAACTTAAATCACGTCCGGAATAATATGGCTGAAAGTGGAACCGCCGGAGATCACTACCAATTGGGATTAAGTGATTCCGTTTATCCAATACCTTACCTTCCGAGAACCCAAACCGCTGCAGCAATTGCGTTGCATAGTTTCCAGGTGGTAAAATTAGTTTACATTCTAGCAGACGGACACATTATTCTCATGCGTATATAGGAATATTGAGGGCAAACCTTCCGTGAATGTTACCGCCTTTCTGGAGAGTCGAACAGCTAGGTGAATAGCTTCACTTGTCCTGCGATTCTGATAGTCAAGCCAGGTTTATCGGTAGTAAATCCGACTTATTATATTGGCCATGGACACCTTCGTTCGCGGTTAGGATATTACAGTGGAGCGTCGATCCGATCGAGAACGTTACAAATTCGTATAAAGTCAATCATCTTGCCGAAGACATTACCAGCCGTGAAACTAACCCGCTGTATCAAGAGTATAACTTCGTGTTTCGGGAAACAAATTAGCATTCATTTCAGTGACGGGCAGCTGAATTTCAAGTATGAATTAGAAGATCGAGGGAGAACGTTGCCACCTTCCTTGAGATTCAAACGGTTAAGTTAATGGCTTTACGTATCCAGTGATTCCGAGCGTCAAACCAGGTATCCCTGGAGTAAACACCGCTGCACGGAATTGGCCAATGCAGACTGCAATTCACGGTATGAGTATTAATGTAGGAGGCAAACTGACGGAGAACATAACACATGCCATAAAGTCATTTCTATCACCGAATGCCATTCCTTCCGAGAACCTAACCCGCTGTAGAGAGTGTCCTGCTTAATGTGGATGGAAACATATCAGTTGGCATCTTAGAGAGCGGACACCACATGTTTGTGAGTAAATATCAACATCGAAAGTCAAAGCGTTGCAGAACGTTACCACCTTGTGTGGGAGACGAACTGCTAGGTCCATAGCTAGACCTGTTCCAATATTGTAAGAGTCAATCCATGTATTCCTAGAGTAAATGCTTCTAATTTGCTTCCTTGAACACTGAGCAAAACACATGCTGCAGCGCGTTGGGCTTCTCGGGACGTATGGCCTTCTGTAAAAAGTTTTATGCCACACGAATAGGTAACGTTCTACAAAGATTTAACTTGCGACGTTAATATTGGAACCGTGAATTAATGTGTCCATTGCTAATAATTTTGCAGCGGATTTATTCCCGGAGTGCCTGCTTTTAATCTCGGAACCACTGTATATGTGAAGCTATTGGCGTAGCTGTGCGACTGTCAAAGGAAATGGTAATGCTCTCACGCGCTTTGACCATCGATATTCGAATTCATACATGAGCATATGACGCCGCCACTGAAGTTTATAGGAATGTGTTTCTCTAACCACGAAGCTATACTCTATGAACAGCGGGTTTGCTTCTCCGAAGGTGAGGCTATCGGTCAACAGCGTGTCTTCATACAAATATGTAATGTCCTACAACGGTTTCCACACAGTACTTTAATATTCATACACAGTATTGGGGTGCCTTTGGCCAATACTGTTCAGCTAATTCACCTCCCGAACAACCTGGTTTGGCTCACGGAATCAGAGGATAGGTGATGCTATTCACGTAGCCGTTCGACTCTCGAAGAAGGTGGTATAGTTCTAAAACGCTTTGGCCCTCGCTATGGATACTTACAAACAAACAAGTGTTGCCCGTCTGTTAAAATATCTACTAATTTGTGTCCGTGCACATTAATCAGGACACACGCTACAGCGTGATAGGTTCTCGGAAGGTACGGTATTCGGTAAAATGTATGACTTTATGCGCATTGATAATGTTCTCCACCAGTTTAATTCTGTACATTAATATTTATTTGTTGAATTAATTTGTTAGTTGTCAACAAACTTCACACCGGACTTACTCGCGGATAATCTGAATTGGCTCTAGGTATCACAGGACAGGTGAAGCAATATACAGCCATGCGACTCCCACAGATGGTGGCATCGTTCTCGAAAATTGTGACACTCTACCCTCTAATTTCTACGTGAAATTAATGTAACAGTCACGAAAATATATGCTAGTTTGCTTCTCTAAACACGAAGATATAATCTCGATACTGCGGGTTAGATCCACGGCATATAAGGCCTTCGGTAAAAGGTTTGACTCGATACAAATTGGTAACATCCTCGTGCTCGAATGGTTTGACACACGATAGTCTGATTGAAAATATGAAATTGTGCATCCCGTCATTCAAATGTATACTAATTTGTTTCGCTTATCACGAAGACATACTCTGTACACAGCGGGATACGTTCTCGGAAGATAACGTAGTCTGTAAGAAGAATGACTCCATACCAGTTTGTAATGTTCTTCGCCGATCTTACTTCCTACCTTATTGCCCATGCCGAGAATTTAGGTGTCCATTGCATTGTTGTACAGCGGATATACTCTTGAATGCCTAGATTGATTCTCGGAATTTCAGGATAGATGAAGCTATTGACATAGCCTTTCGTCTCTCAGAGGGTGTGGTAACATTCTCGAACGGTTTCCACCCTCGACCATCTCATTCATACATGAAATTAAGGTGCCCTTCACTGCAATGTATACCAATTTGTATCCCGGAGTACGAAGTAAAGCTCTACATACATTGGGATACGTCTCCGGAGGGTAAGGTATCCGGTTCAAAGTTTGACCATATACCAGTATGTACGGTTCTACGATGGTTCGAATATCTGAATTACTATTCAAACTGTGAATTGAGGTGTTTCTTGCCAATACTGAACCGTGCATCAACTCCCGGAATATCTGGTTTAGCTTTCGGAAACACAGATATGTGAAGCTATTGACTTTGCCGTTGTCTCTCACAGAAGGTGGTAACGTTCTCGAGCGATTTGACACTCGATCTTCTAATTCATGCACGAATATAAGGTACCGTAACAGTAGTGAATACTAATTTCTTTCTCTGACATGAAGTTATACTCTCGATACAGCGGGTTAAGTTGTCGGAGGGTATTGTCTTCGGTAAAGCCTTTTACTTTATAGCAACTGGTGACGATCCCAAACAGATGGGGGCTTATTTTAATAGCCAAACCGCGAATTAAGGTATATATTACCAATACTCTTCTGCGGATTTAATCCCGGAATACCTGGTTTTACTCTTGGTATCACAATATAAGTGATGCCATTGGCTTAGCTGTACGACTCTCAAGAAAGGTGGTAACGTTCTCCACCGATTTGAATCACGATTATTCTACTCAAACATGAAAATAAAGTGTCCCTCTGCCAAAATTTCTTCTGATTTGTTTTTGCCTGATCAGTAAGTAGAACACTCTCTACAGCTGGTTAATATTCTCGGCAGGTAATGTATTCGGAAAAAACAATGACTTTAAACGAAGTGGATATGACCTCCGGCGGCTTGTCTCTCTGCTTTAATATTCAAATCGTGAATAAAGGCGTCTGATTCTTGATACTATTCAGCGAATTTACTCCCGGGCAACCTGTTTTGACTCTCCGAACCTCAAGATAGGTGAAGCTATTGTGTTGTATGTGCAGTGTCACGAAGGAGGTGGTAACGTTCTCGAACTGTTTGACCCTCGATCACCTAATTCATGCATGAATTTATGTTGCTGTCACTAAATTGTGTACTCATGTATTTCCATAAACACGTAGCGATACTCTCGAAACGGCAGGTTTGCTTCTCCAACGGTAAGGCATTCGATGAAACATTTTGCTTTATAGCAAATGAAACGTTCTCACACGGTGTGACGCTCTACTTTAATAATCAATCCGTGAATTAAAGTATCTATTGCCAGTACTGTACAGCGCATTTACTGCCGGAATGACTGGTTTGACTTTCGGAATCACAGGGTATGTGATGCTTTTTACTTAGCCCTTTGTTTCTCACAGAAGCTGGTAACTTTCTCGAACGTTTTGACACTCGGTCTTCGTATTCATAATGGAATTAGCTTCCCCGTCACCAAAATGTTTACTAATGTGTTTTCCAAAACACGTAGCAATACTCTCGATGATGCTGGTTGGCATCTCGGACGGGGAGGCATTCAGTAAAACGATTGACTTTATATCAATTATTTTCTTTCTCACAGGGCGTGACGCCCTATTTTAATATTAATTCCGCGGATTTAGGTCTCTATTGCTAATACACTTCAGCACAATTACCCTGGGATTATCTGATTAGACTCTTCGAATATACGATAGGTGGAACTATTGACTTATACGTTCGAATCGCAGAGAGGGTGGCAACGTTCTCGAACGGTATGGCGCTCACTCTTGTAATTCATACATGATGTTAAGGAACCATGCACTGAAATGAATACGAACTTCGGTCTCTGAACACGAAATCATAGTCTCGAAGCGGCAGGTTGTCTTCTCCGATGGCAAGTCTATTGGTAAAGTGTTTGACTTTATACAAATTGGCACCGCTATAAAACAGTGCTCTACTTTAATATTCAAACCGTGAATTAAGGTGCCAATTGCCAGTACGGTTAAGCGGATTTAGTCCCGGAATGCCTGGTCTGTCTCTCTGAATCACAAGACACGTGAAGCTATTGACTCAGCCATTCGGCTATTAAAGAAGGTGCAAGCGATTTCGAAGCAATTGTCCTCGATCTTCTAATTCGTACATGATGTTAAGGTGCCCATATCTAAAATGGATACTACTTGGCTTCTCTGATCGCGAAGTTATACTCTGAATACGGCGTGTTATCTTCTCGGGAGGTAAGGCCTTCGGCGAAGAGTTTTATTCTGAACCAATTCGTAACGATCTATGACGGTTTAACTAGGGACATTAATAATTAAACTGTTAAATAGGGTGTATGATGCCAATAATGCACAGCAAATGGTCTCCTGGAACACTTGGATTGATCGTCCGAATCACTGGATAGATGAAGCTATTGAGTCAGACAATTGTCACTCACAGAAGGTGACAACGTTATCGAACGGTTTGGCCATTGGTCTTTTAATTCATGCATGAAATTAAGCTGCTGGTCACTAGAATGTATACTAATTCGTACCTCTGATCACGGTATTATACTCTCGATACAGCGGGTCAGTTTTTCGGGCTGTAAGGCAATCTGTAAGAAGTTCAGCCCTACATGAATAGGTAATGATCCACAACGGCTTGAAGGCCTGCTTTTATATTCGGACCGTGAATTGAGGTGTCTATTTCCAATACTGCACAGCACATCTTGCTCACGTAATATCTTGTTTAACTTTCAGAATCTCTGGGTATGTGATGATATTGACTTAGCCGTTAGGCCCTCACTGACGGTTGTAACGTTCTCGAACGGTTTGGCAATCGAACATCAAATTTGCCCATGAAATTTAGGTGCTCGTCCCTGAAATGTAGACTAATTTCCTTCGCTGTACACAATGTTGTATTGTCGATACAGCTGGTGACCATCTCGGTTGGTAAGTCCTTCGGTTAAACTTTTGACATTAAACCAATAGGTATTGTTCTACAACGCTTAGACCCTGTACTTTAATGTTCACACCGTGAATCATGGTGTCTATTGCCAATACTGCTCAGCAGATTTACTCCAAGAATTCCCAATTTGACTATCAGAATTTGAGGATAGGCGCTAAAGGCATAGCTGTTCAGATCTCAAAGAGTGTGGTATCCATTTCGAACGGTTTGACACACGTTCTTCTAAATCATACATGGAATTAAGGTGCCCGTCACTAAGTTGAATACTAGTTTGCTCCTCAGAACTCCATGTTATACTCTCGGTTCAGCGCGTTAGACTTTCGGCGGGTAAGGTCTCCGTTGAAACGGTTGACTTTACAGCAATTGGTATCATCCTTAACCGAATTGGCGCTCCTCTTTCACACGAAAACCGAGAATTATGGTGTCTAACATCAATACTGTTCAGCGGATTTACACCCGGAATTGCTGGTTTCATTCTCGTATTCGCCGAATAGGTGAAGCTCTTGACGTAGCCGTTCGTCTCTCACAGGAAGTGGCAACGTTCACGAACAGTTTGATCTCCGATTTTCTAATTTATGCATGAAGTTAAGGTGCCCGTCATTGAAATGTATACTAATGTGTTTCCCTAAACCCGTAGCAATACTCTGGATATGGCGAGTTAGCTCCTTGGACGGTGAGGCATTCGGTACGTCGTATGACTTCATAGGAATTCGTTAAGTTCTCACACGTTGTGACACTCCATTTTAATATTCATTCCGCGAATGTAGGTATCTATTGACAATAATCATCAGCGCATTTATTTCCAGATTATCTTGTTAAACTCTCGGAATCCCAGAATAGGTGTTGCTATTGAATTTGCTGCTCGACTGTCTAAGAAGGTGTTGTCGTTCTGTAACGATTTGTCCCTCGATATTCTAATTCATACTCGAAGTTAAGGTGCCCATCAGAAATGAATAATAATTCCATTCTCTGGAACCGCATTTATACTCCCGTTGCAGCGGGTCAGGCTCTCGGACGGTAAGGCATTCGATTAAATGTTTGCCTCTATAGCAATAGGTAACGTTCTCAAACGGTTTGATGCTCTACTTTGCTATTCAAACCGCGAATTAAGGCGTGTATTACTTCCAGAAAGTTACAACGTTCTTTGAGAGTCGAACGGCTATGTAAACAGCTTCACATTTTGCGTGACTTCGAAAGTCAAACCAGATATTCCTGGAGTAAATGTGATGTACATTATTGGCAATAGACTCCTCAAATCACGGTCTGAATATTAAAGAACAACGGCGAACCGTTACCACCGGCGGCGTGGGGAGTCCCCGCTCCACGCCATCCCATCGATCGGAGGGGACCATGGACGGTCGGCCGAAGGACCGACCGTTGCGGTATCGCCGTCCAGGGATGTGTTGGTGCCGCGCGAGTGGTCTTGCAGCAATGCCGAATATCGGATCGGACAGGGCTGGGAAGCCCGAAAAGGAGCCCAGCGGTAGCTGGTGGAGCCGCGGGGAGGCACCGATGTCTCAAGTTTGCGAAAGCACTGGCTGTCATCCCGGGCCCTCCCTTGTGCGAAGAGGACGGAGCAGCGGAGGGGGTTTAATGGATATGAATCCCACTGATCCGCGGTCTCCCCCTCAGGGGGCCGGGACATCGTTGGAAGATTCCCCCTGCGTCAAAAAAAAGGCTGTCGAACCGTTGTGGAACATTAACTGTTCGTGAAGGGTTAAATGTCTTACAGAATCCCTAATCCACCGTAAAACTAACCCACTGTACCGAGAGAATCACTGCCTGTTCAGAGAATCACATTAGTATACATTACAATGATTTCATCTTATTTTCATGTATGAATTAGGTGATCGAGGGTGAACCAGTTCGTGACCGTTACCACATTCTATATTGTAACAGCTAAGACAATAGCGTCACATATCCAGCGTTTCCGAGAGTCATACCGGGTATTCCGAGAGTAAATCCGCTGAATAGTATTGGCAATAGGCACTTTACTCAGGGATTGAATATTAAAGTAAAAGATCAATACGTCGGAAAACATTGCCAAATGGTATAAAGTCAAGCCTCTTACCGGACACCTTGCCATAGAGGAACCTATCCAGTTGTAGCGAGTGCCATGCTTAGTGATGACGGAATCAAATTAGTCGACATTTTAAAGAGACGGATGCTTTATCGTCATGTGTGAATAGAATAATCGAGAGTAAAACCGTTCGAGAACACATTCTTTAAGATTCGAAAGGCTAAGTCAATAACTTCACCTACACTGCTATTCCGATTGTCAAACCAGGTATTCCGAGAGACAATCTGCTGCACACTATTGGCAATGGACACCTTAGTTCGAAGTGTGAATATTAACGTACGGAGTCAAGCGATTGGTGAACGTTACATATTCGTATAATGTCAGACGCTCTACCGACGGCCCTACCTTCCGCGATCATCACCCACGTCATCGGGAATATAACATCGTGTTCAGAGACAAATTAGTATGCAGTTTAGTGATGGGCACCTGAACTTCATGTATGAAATAGATTATCGTGAGTCAGACCGTTTGAGAACGATACCCACTACTGTGAGGGACGAACAGCTAAGTCAAGAGCGTCTTATATCCTGCGTTTCCATGAATCAAGCCTGGTACTCCGAGCTTAAATCAAGTGAAGGCTATTGGAAACTGACTCCTGAGTTGATGGTTTGTACTTTAAAGAATATCGTCATACCGGATGAGAACAATACGAATTGCCATAAAGTCAAACGTTGTACCGATGGCCTTAACTTTGTGACAGGGGAAACACGGTATATACACTATAGAGACGGGCACCATAATTTCATGCATGAATTGGTAGATCAACCGTCATTCCATTCCAGAGCCATAGCACGTTCGCTGAGACACGGACGACTAAGACAATAGCTTCTGCCATCCTGTGATTCCTAAAGTTGAACCAGGTATTGAGGGAGTAAATCCGCTGAACAATATTGGCAATAGGCATCTTAAGTGACGGTTTGATATTAATGTATTTCGTCAAACCTTAAGAGACCATTACCAATTTGTTTAAAGTCAAACGTCTTACAGAATACGTTGCACTCCGAACCCGTTGTTTTGAGAATATAACTTCGGGTGCAGAGAAACAAATTATTGTAAATTTTAGTGACCGGCACCATAATTTCAGGAATTATATAGAAGATTGAGTCTCAATCCTTTACAGAACGATACCACCTTCTTTGGGAGTCGATTGGCAAAGTCAATAGCTTCACCTGTACTGCGATTCCGAAATTCAAACCTTTTATTCCGGTAGTAAATCCGCTGAATAGTATTGGCAATTGACACCTTAACTCACGGTATGAATATTGAGGTAGGGAGTCCACCGGTTAGAGAACATTACCATTTCATATAAACTCATACCCCTTAAGAATACCTTACCTGCGGAGAGACTAACCAGCTGTAGCGTGTGTCCTGCTGAATATTCGCGGAATCATATTAGTATACATTTTAGCAAACCGACACCACATGTTTGTGAACAAATATCAGCTTCGATAGGCAAAGCGTTCGGGATCGTTACCGCCTTCCTGGAAAGCCGAACGGCTAAGTCAGTAGCTCCAACTATAATGTTATACAGGGGTCGCAACCAGGTAACCCGAGAGTAAGTCCGCTGAAGAGTATTGGCAATTGACAAATTAATTCACAGTTTGAATATTTAAGTAGAGCGTCCATCCTTTCGAGAACGTTTCCAGCTGGTACAAAGTCAAACGTTTTATCGAATAACTTATCTTCCTAGAACAAACACCGAACTAGCGGTTGTCTATCTTAGTGTTGAAGAAAACAGATTACAAGATATTTTAGCCGACGGTCAACATAATTGCATGTATGATTAGGAAAATACGGATTTAATGCGTTCGAGTCCGATACATAAGAACCCAGCTAAGTCATTGGTTTCACATATCTTGTAATCCGTTGGCCATACCAGCCATTCCAGGAATCAATCCATTGTGCAGCATTACCCATGGACACCTTAATTCACGGTACGAATATTGATGTCGAGCGTGAAACCCTTCGAGAACGTTAGCACTTGATATACAGTCGAAGCTTACACAGAAGACCTTCCCTTCCAAGAAACAACATCCGCTGCAGCGAGAGTATAAAATCGTGCTCAGGGAAACAAATTTGTATACATTCTAGTGACGGCCGCCTTAATTTCATGAATAAAGCAGAAGATCGAGTGTCAAATCTTTGAAGAACGTCTCCCCCTTCTTTAATGGTCGAACGGCTAAGTAGATAGCTTCACGCATCCTAAGATTCCGAGAATCAAACCAGGTATTCCCGGAGTAAATGCGCTGGACAGTATCAGCTATCGACACCTAAATTCACTGTATTAATATTAAAGTTCAGTGTCAAAACGTTGTAGAACGTTACCTATTGCTACAGGGATAAACGTTTTACCAAACACATGATACTACGAGATGCTAGCCCGCCGTATGGTAAGTATAACATCGTGTTCAAAGAAGACAATTAATATCTACTTTAGTGACGGCCACCTTAACTACATGAATGAATTACAATGTCGAGTGTCAAACGGTGCGGGAAGGTGACCGTCTTGTTTGAGATTCGAACGGCTAAGTCAATCTCTTTATCTATCCTGGTATGTCGAGTGTCAGTCCAGGTATTCCGGGAGTATGTCCGCTTAACAGCTTTGGCGATATACACCTTAGTTCACGGTGTGAATATTAAAGTAGAGCGACGAACCGATTGAAAGTCTTAGCAATTGGTATAAAGTCAAACGTATTACCAAAGGCCTTACCTTACGAGAACCTATACCGCTGCATCGAGAGCATAACTTCGTGATCAGAGATACAAATTAGTATATACTTTAGTGGCGAACACCTTAATTTCACGTATGAAATAGAAGATCAGGTGTCAAAACTTTCGAGATCGTTACTCTGTCCTTTGAGGGTCCAACAGCTGAGTTAATACCTTCACCTATATATGTGATTCCGAGAGTCAAGTCAGGTATTCTGGGAGTAAATGCAATGTACCATTTTGGCAATGGACACCTTTTTTTATTGTTTGAATAGAAATGAAGAGCGTCAAACCGTTTAAGAGCATTTTCAATTGGTATACAGTCAATCACATTACGGATGGCTTTACCTTCGGAGAAGCAAACCCTCCGTTTCGAGAGTATAACACAACCTCCAGTGGTACAAACTAGTTTACGTTTACTGCCTAGCACCTTAATTTTGTACATGACTGAGAATGTCGAGTGTCAAACCGTTCGAGAACGTTGCCACCTTCTGAAAGAGACGAACGGCATGGTAAGTAGCTTGACATATCCTGTGATTCCGAGAGTCAGATCAGGTATTCCTGGAGTAAATCCGCCCAGTGATATTGGAAATTGACACGCTAATTCACGGCATGAATATTAATGCAATGGGTAAAGCTGTTGGAGAACATTACCAAATCGTATAAGGTCAAAATTTTTGCCAGATACCGTGCCGTCCAAAACCTATCCAGTTGTAGCTGGTGTCATGCTTTGTACCTCATGGAATCAAACTAGTAGACATTTTAAAGAGACGGACACATTATTTTTATGTTTGAATAGACTTATTGAGAGACAAACCGTTCGAGAACGTTACGACCTTCTGAGAGAATCGAAAGGCTAAGTCCCTAAGCTTCACCTATCCTATGATTCCGAGTGCCAAACCAGGTATTCCGGGATTAAATCCGCTGCAGTGTATCGGCATTGAAGACACTACTTTCCTCCATAAATATTAAAGTTCAGTGTCACACAGTTGCACAACGTTACTTATTGGGATAGTGTCCAACGTTTCACCGAAGGACGCACCTTCCGAGAAGCAATCCCGCTGTATCGAGAGTATTACTTCGTGGTCAGAGATGCAAAATAGCATAGATTTTAGGAACGGGCAACATAGTTTTATCTATATACCAATTGATCTAGAGTCAAACCGTTGGAGAACGTTACCACCTTTCTTGAGAGTCGCACAGCTCAGTCAATAGCTCCACCGACCCTATGATTCCGAGCGACTAACCAGATAATCCGAGGGTAAATGCGCTGAAGAGCATTGCCAATCGATACCTAAATTCGCGGATTGAATATTAAAGTAAAGCGTGAAACAGTGTGAGAACGATACCTATTGGCATAAAGTCATACATTTTACCGCAGACCTTAATATTCCTGGACCAAACCCCCTGTATCCATAGTATAATTTCGTGCTCACTGATACAAATACGAACTCATTTCAGTGGCTTGCACCGTAATTTCATGTATGACATGGAAGATCGGGTATCACACCGTTCGAGAACGTAACCAGCATCTTTGAGAGTCGCACAGCTATGCCAATAGCTTCACCTCTCCTGTGATTCAGAAAGTCAAACGCGATATTCCGGGAGTAACTGCGCCTTACAGTATTGGCCATAATCACATTAATTCGCGGGTTGTATATTGAAGCAGAGCGTCAATTCGTTTAAGAGTGATACTAATCGGTATAACGACTTACAGTTTATCACATTCCTTACCTTCCGTGAAACTAACAAGCTGTATCGAGAGTATAAATTCGTGTTGAGAGACGCAAATTTATACCCAATTTTGTCAGAGACAGCTTAGTTTCATGTATGAGTATGAAGGTCGCGGGTCAAAACTTTCGGTAATGTTACCACCTTCTTTGATATTCATACGGCTAAGTCAATAGCTTAATGCATTCTCTGAATCAGAGAGTCTAGCGAGGTATTCCAGGAATAAATGCGCTGTACAGTATTTGCGTTATACAACCTACCTCCAGGTATAAATAGTAAAGTGCAGAATCAGGGCGTTATAGAACAATACGAATTGGCATAGATTCAAATTTCTCCCAAGGCCATTCCTTCGTGGACCCATCCCAATGTAGCGATTGCCTTGCGTATTGATCACCGGAACAAAATAATACACATTTTGGCAGACGGGCAGCATATTTTCATGTATTAATCGGACGATCGAGGGACAAACCGTGCGAGGACGATACTACCACCTTCGAGAGTAAAAATGCTACGTGAATAATTTTGAATATGCAGTGATCCGGAGAGTCAAGTCAGGTATTCCGGGAGCAAATCCCCTGAACAGTATTGGCAATAGACTCGTTAATTCACGGATTGAATAATAAAGTAGAGAGTCAAACCGTGGAAGTATTTGTATAGAGTCAAACATTCTACCGAAGACCTTACCTGACGTGAAGATAACCCGCTGTATCGAGAGTGTAACTTCGTGATCAGAGATACAAATTAGTATATACTTTAGTGACGGGTACCTTTCTTTCATGTATGAATTAGAATATCGATGTGTCAAACAGTTCGAGAATATTACATCCGTCTTTGAGAGTCGAAAGGCTAAGTCGATAGCTTCACCTATTCCAAGATCCCACGAGTCAAATGAGTTATTCCGGTTGAAAATCTGTTGAAGAGTATTGGCTCTAAGCGCCTTACTACATGGTTTGGATATTAAAGTAGCGAGTCAAACAGTTTGTGAAAGTTACCAATTAGTATTAGGTCAAACGTTTTACTAATGATCTTGCACAGTGAATCATAGCGCGCCTTAACGGGAGTATGATAAGGCCTTCTGAGGACCAAGTCCGTATACATGTTAGGCCTGCTACCTTAATTTCATGTATGATGTAGAAGATTGAGTGTCAAACCGTTCGAGAACGCTACCATCTTTTTTGAGAATAGAACGGCGTAGTTAATAGCTTCACCTATCCTGTTAGTCGGATAGTCAGAGCTGGTATTCCGGTAGTCAATCCGGTGTACACTATCGGCGGTGGTCATCTTAAATCACGGATTGAATATTATACCACACAGTCCAACCTTTGTAGAAAGTTACCATTTTGTATAATGTCAAATGTTTATCCGAAGACCTTACCCTCCTAGTACCTAATCCGCTGTGTCGAGAGTATTACTTCGTAATCAGGGAAACAAATTCGAATTCATTTTAGTGGCGGGCACCTTTACTTCGTGTAGGAATTCGGAGATCTACTGTCTATCTGATCGAGATCGTTACCACCTTCATTGAAAGTCGAACGGCTGAGTCAATAGCTTCACATATTTTTGTGCTTCCGAGAGTCAAACCTTGTATTCCTGGAGAAAACCCGCTGATCGGTATTGACAATAGACACCCTAATTCACGGTATGAATATTAAATTTGAACGTAAAACCGTTTCAGAACGTTGCCAATTGCCATAACGGCATACTATTTACCCGATACCTTTCCTTCAGAGAACTTAATCCGCTGTATCGAGGGAATAACTTCGCGTTCAGCGATACGAATTAGTAGACATTTTAGTGACCGGCACCTCAACACTTCGGTATAGAGTTTGACTCTATAGCAATACGTAACGTTGCTCAACGGTACGACGGTCTGCTTTATTGTTCATAGCGTGAACTCAGGTATCTATTGCTAATACTGGTCAGCGGATATACTCCAGGAACACCTGTTAAGCCTCTCGGAGGAACAGGGTGTCTGAAGCTATTGGGTAAGTCGTTCGTCTCTCACAGAAGGCAGCAACGTTCTCGAGCGGTTTGACCCTAGATGTTCTAACACATACATGAAGTTGCTGAAGTTCCCCGTCGCTGAAAAGAATTCTAATTTCTTTCTCTGATCACAAAGTTAAAGTTTCGATGCAGCAGGTTAGTTTTTCGGAGGGTATGGTCTTCGTTATGAAGTTTGTAACTGCACCTATAGGTAATGTCCTACAACGGCTTTATTATTCAAATCGTTAATTGAGGTGAGTATTGCCAATAATCTTCAGCGAACTTATACTTGGTTTTCCTGTGTTCACTATCGGAATCACTGGATAGGTGAAGCGATGAACTTATCCGTTCAAAGATCAAAGAGGGCCGCAAAGTCCTCGCGCGATTTGGCCCACAGTCTCCTTATTCGTACATGAAGTTAAGGAGCCTGACACTGAAATGAATACAAATTTCTTTCTCTGAACGCGAAGGTACACGCTCGATACAGCGGGTTAGATTCGCGGAAGGTAAGTTATTCGGTAAAAAGAGTGACTTTATACAAATTGGTAATGTTATCCTATGGTTTGACCCTCCACTTTAATATGCAAACCGTGGTTTAAAGTGTGCGGTGACATAACTGTTCTGCCGATTTACTCCCGTAATATTTGGTTTGGCTCTCTGAATCTCTGTAAAGGTGAAGCCGTTGACTTAGCCGTTCATCTATAACAGAAGGTGGGAACATTCTCGAAAGAATTGACGACCGAATATTCTACTCCTTCATAATAATGAGGTGTCTGTCTGCCAATATGTCTACCAATACGTTTCCATGAACAGAAAGCAAGACTATCGCTACGACGGCTTGTGTTCTCGGAATGTAAGGAATAGGTTAAAAACACTGACTTTGTACCAACTGGTATTGTTCTCCGACCGATTGACTCTCACCCTTAATGTTCATTCCGTTAATAATGGTGTCTATTGCCTATACCGATCTGCTGATTTACTTCTGGAATGCCTGGTTTAACTCTCGGAATCACGGGGTATGTGAAGCTATTGACTTAGCTGTGCGATTCTCAAAGATGGAGGTAAGGTTGTGGAAGAGTCTGCGCCCCGATCTACTAATTCATACATGAAACTAAGGTGGCGGCCACTAAAATGTATACTGAATTTTTGTAAGTACACGATGATACACTCTCGAATGAGCAGATTTGATTCACCGCAGGTTAGGCTTTCGGTAAAACGTTTGACTCGATACAAATTGGTAACGTTCTCAAATGGTTTGGGGCTCTACTTTGATATCCGTACCGTGAATAAAGGTGTCTATTGCAAATACTGTTCAGCAAATTTACTCCAGGAATGCCTGGTTTGACTCACTGAATCGCAGGATTTGTGATGGTATTTAATTAGCAGATCGTCTCACGCAGACGGTGCAGCGATCTCGAGTGGATTGACCCTAGAGCTTCTAATACATACATGAAGTTAAGGTGCTACTCTCCGAAATGGAAACTAATTTCTTTCCATGTGCATGAAGTAATCGTCTCATTACAGCGGTATAGCTTCACGGAATCTAAGGCCTTTTATAATATGTTAGACTCTATACCAGTAGGTAATTCATGAATTAGAAGATCGATAGTCAATCACAGCCACATCGATACACCAAGTTCCGGGAGTTGCACAACAAAGCCAATGGCGACAACTATCCCTGCGATTCCGAGAGGCAAACCAGTTATTCCTGGAGAAAATCCACTGAGCAATATTGTACTTAGTAACCGGAATGCACGGTATGCATATCAAAGTAGGGCGTCAATCCGTTCGAGAGCTTTAACAATTGGTATGAAGTCAATCGTTTTACTGAATACCTTACCCTCCTGAAGACTAACGCGTCGTATCCAGAGTATAACATGGTTATCAGGGGAAGGAATTAGTATACATTTTAGTGAGGGGCATCGTAATTTCACGTGTGAATTAGAAGATCGATGATCAAACCGTGCGAGAACGTTACTAACTTCTTTGAGAGACGAGAGGGATAGGCAATAGCTTCACCTATTCCAAGGTTCCAACGGTCATACGAGGTAAACCGATAGAATATACGCTAACCCTCTTTGCAATAGATATCTCACTTCACGGTATGAATATTGAAGTAGAGAGTCAAACCGTTGGAGAGCATTACCAGTTCGTATAATGTCACTCTTTTTACCTAATACCTAACCTTAGTAGAACCTATCCCACTCTAACGAGTGCCCAGCTTATTGTTCGCGAAAACAAGTTAGTAGACATTATTGCAGAACCACATCATATTTCTATATATGAACAGAATTGTCGATAGCCAAACGCTTCGAGAACGATCCTATCTTGTTTGAGAGTCGAACGTCTATGTCAATATCTTCACCGAACCAGTTATTCCGAGGGTCAAATCAGGTCAATACTTGCTTGCATCAACCCGGTGTACACTATAAGCAGTGGACATCGCAATTCAAGATTTTAATATTAATGTATATAGTCTTACCTTTGTAGATCGTTACCTATTGGTATAATTTCAAAGATTTTACCGAAGACCTTACCCTCCGAGTACCTAATGCGCGGTATCGGGAGTATAACGTCGTAATCAGAGATACAAAGTAGTACACATTTTAGTGGCGGGCGCCACAACTTCACGTCGAATTTAGAAAATCTAGTGTTTCTCCGTTCGTGAACGATACCATCTACCTTGGGAGTCGGACGGCTGAGTCAATAGCGTCACCTATCCCGTGATTCTGAGAGTCAAACCTGGTATCACAGGAGTAATTCCGCCATACAGTATGGGCATTAAGAACCATACATTCCGCTATTAATATTAAAGTACAGTGTCATACAGTTATACAATGTTAGTGTCTAATCATTCCGCGACAGTCGTTCCTTCCGAGATGCTAACCCAGCGTATCGAGGGCATAACTTCGTTGCCAGAGAAGCCAAATGGTATAGATTTTAGTGACGGCCAACTTAATTTTACCTATGAACCAGAAGATCGAGTGTCAAACCGTTGGAGATCGTGACCACCCTTCTTGAGAGTCGCACAGCTAAGCCAATAGCGTCCCCTATCCTGTTATACCGAGAGCCAAACCAGCTATACCCGGAGCATATCGGCTGAAAAGTATTGGCAATAGGCACCGCAATTCCTGGTATGAATATCAAAGTACATAGTTAAATCGACGGCGAACATTATCAATTCGTATTAAGTCATTCCTCTTACCGAATACCTTACCTCCCGAGAAACTTACCGCCGTATCGAGAGTATAGCTACATGTTTGGGGAAACACATTACAATACATTTTAGTGACAATCACATGAATTCTATGTATGAATTAGAAAATCAAGTGTCGAACCTCTCGAGAACGTTGCCACTTTCTGTGAGAGACGAACGGCTAGGTCAGTAGTTTCATATAACCTGTGATTCCGAGAATCAAACCGGGAGTAAATCCGCCGTACAGTATTGGTCTTGAACACCAAATATCATGGTACTGATATTAATATACAGGGTCAAAACGATGTAGACCGTTACTTGGTGGTATACAGTCAAACATTTTACCGAAGGCCTTACCTACCTAGAAGCTAGCCATCTGTGTAGCTGGTGTGGCTTCGTGTTCAGAGAAGATAGTTAGTATGAATTTTAGTGAAAGGCACCATAATTTCATGTATTTTTTATAAGATCGAGGGTCAAACCGTTCGAGAATGTTACCACTTTCTTTGGGAGACGAAGGGCTAAGTCCATAGCTTGACGTATCCCAATATTCTAAAAGTCAAACCATGCATTCCTGGAGTAAATGTCACTAATTTGCTGCCTTGAACACTGAGCCAGACACTTGCTGCAGCGGGTTGGGCTTCTCGGAAGGTAAGGTATTCGGTAAAAAGAATGAATTCTTATGATCGATTATTTTTCTTCCACGGTTTGACTCTCTACTTTCTTATTTATACCGAGAAATAATGTTTCCTTTTTGCAATGCTGTTCAGGGCGTTTTCTCCCGGAATGCCGGGCTTGCCCCTCGGAATCACACGACAGTTAACTTATATGTGCGACCCACAAAGAGGGTGGTAACGCACCCGAACGGTTCGATACTCCATCTTCAAATTAATACATGAAATTATGGTACCTGTCGCTAAAAGTCATACTAACTTGCTTCTCTGAAAACGAAGTCACACCCTCTGTACAGTGGGTTAGCTTCTCGGAATGTAAGGCCTTCGGTATAATGTTTGACTCCATATAAATACGTATCGTTGTACAACGGTTTGATTCTGTGTATTAGTTTCAATACCGTGATATGGGGTGGCTAAGACCAATACTGTACGGCGTATTTACTTCCGGTATAGCTGGTTTGATTCCCGGAATCGCAGGATATGTGATGCTACCGACTTAGCCGTTCGTCTCTCACAGAAGGTGGTAACGTTCTCGAAATGTTTGAGGTTCGTCCTTCTAATGCAAGCATGTACTTAACGCGCCAGTCACTGAAATGGAGACCAATTTCGTTATCTGAACACGAACTGTTATATAGTGTTATCATATTTTCGATTTTTTTTTTTCAATTTCAAGTTTTTAATTTCAGAACATGTATCGTACATGAAAAGTGCCTGTGTAATTAGTTGAGCATACGTTTGTGACAATATTCTGTTATATTCCCTCATATTTTATGTGATTGTCTCCATATGTACCTTCGCTGCCGGCACGACACGTCTGGATTCATCTTGCTGTTGCGTTCGCTACATCGGAACGACAGGTCTTGATGGTCTTCGTTAACTTCTTTAACCATGATATTGTACTATATGCGTTTTTCCATGCCATCCATTTATTGACGCATACTGCAATTTACTGTAATGATATTTTCAATTTTTTCAAAGTTTTCAATTTTTATTATACAAAATTGTTTTCCATAGTAAAAGTGTCATTGGAAACAGTTGATTGTACGTTTCTTACATTATTTTGTTAATCTTACTCTTGTTTTATGCCATTTTCTGTGTATGTTACCTGTAATTCCGGAACGACACGGCTGGAGTTATGTTGTAATTTCGTTCACTATACAGGAGCGATGCTGGTATATGGTCTTTGTTAATTTCCGTCAACTTAATATTTTACCGTTTGTATTCATTCACAAATTTCTATTTTTTCCTACTCACTGTAATTTACTGTTTCCATATTTTTGATTTTGTTCCGAAAGTTTCAATTTCTGTTTTAAAAAATTGTATTTCTCAGTAAAAGTGTCATTGGAATTATTTGAGTGTATCTTTATGCCAATCATATGATGAAACTTATTTTTATTTTACATAATTGCCTTTATACGTACATACGCTTCCGGGGCGACGCGCCTATTATGGTCGTGGAGGTGGGTTCGCCATATCGGTCTGACGCTACGGTATTATCTTCGTTAATTTCTCTAACCTTGATATTGTGCCGAATGCATTCTTTCGATATTCACTATTTATTTCTACATCCTGTGATGAATCATACTGATATGATATTTCCGATTTAATTCAAACCCTCCAATTGATTATTTCATAAATTATATTTTTAAGGAGAAGCGAAAATATAGCAGTAACTTACAGTATGTAGAAATAGGTGAAAAATTCGGAAAAAATTCTTACTGTACAATATCCTGGTTAAAAAAAATATCGAAGGCCATCCAGTAGTGTCGCACCGTTCTCTCGTACGCAAATACAAGACATCGCCAGTCGTGTCGCGCAAACAGCGTAGGTACGTAGACAGACAATCATACAATATAACAATTAGTTGAGAAAATTAATGTCATACGGGTACACTGAACTAATTCCAAAGTCACTTTTCCTATGAAGTACAATTTTTTAAGATAAAGATTGAAAATTTTGAAGAAAAATTGAAAATATCATAACAGTAAATTACAGAATGCATAAATAAATAGAAAAAGTGTGAAAAGATGGATATGGTTCAGAAATCGTGGTTAATGATGATATCGAGACAATGCAGTTCGCCGCTACGATCTGTCGTTCACAACTGCAAGACCACTTCAGCTGAGACGGACCGGAAGCGTAGGTGCGCATACAGACTATTATATAAAATAACAATAGGTTTAAGGCAATATCGTCACATACGTACACGCAACTAATTCCAAAGGTACTTTTACTATGAAATACAATTTATAAAAGTAAAACTTGAAAAATTTGAACAAAATCAAACAAACCATAACATTAAATTACAGTATGTATAAATAAATAGAAAACTGCGAAAGAATGCATACGATACAATATTGTGGTTAAAGAAATTAACGAAGACCATCCAGTGGTGCCGTTCCGTTTGCCGTACCCAACAACCTCGTTAGTCGTGTTGCTCCGATAGCGGGGGTACGAATGGAAACTGTCATATCAAATAGCCATAAGTTTAACAAACTATCAACATGTACGTACACTCAACTAATTCCAATGGCTCTTTTGCTAAGAAATACAATTTCCTAATATAAAGAAGAACTATTTTGAAAAAAGTTGAGCAAGATCAGTGTTAAAGAAATTATCAAGGACCATCCAGTAGGCTCGTCCGATCAGGCCGTATGCAACTGCAAAACTTCGCCAATCGCGTCGCTCAAACAGCGCAGGTACTCAAACAGACTATTACATAAAATTAAAATAAGCTTAACATAATAATGTCACAAGGTGCACTCATCTAATTCTGAACTCACTTTTACTGAAAAAATACAATTCTATAAAATATAAACTGAAAATTTAGAAGTAAATCGAAAATATCATAACATTAAATTGCAGTATGTGTAAATATATGGGTAAATTGGGACCAAATGGATAGGGCTTGAAATCATCGTTAACAAAATCAACGAAGACCATCCAGTATACCGCTCCGTTCAGCCGTGCGCTACTACAAGACCTTGCCAGTCGTGTCGCTCAAACAGCGTAGATCCGTATACAGACAATCATATAAAATAACAATAAGTTTAACAAAATAATGACATAAATGTGCACTGAATTAGTTCCAAAGACAATTGTGTTCAGAAATACAATTTTTTCAACTTACAACTGGCAATTTCGAAAAAAATTGTAATCACCATAACAGTAAATTGCAATACTTTGTATATAAATATAAAAATGAGAAAGAATTGCATGCGGTTCAAAATCATGTCTTAAGAAATTAACGGAGACCTTACAGTAGTGTTGTTCGATCTGCCGTACCATCATTGGCTGTTCGAATGTTAAAGCAGGGGGGGTAAAGCCGTTGTAGAATTTTACCCATTCGTTTACAGTCTAACTTTTTACTGTAGGCCATTCCATCCGAGAAGCTAGGCCGCTATATTGAAGGTGTTACTTCGTGTTCCGTAAAGCAAATTAGTAGAAATTTTAGTGATGGGCTCCTTAATTTCACACATCAATTATAAAGATCGAGTGTCGAACAGCTCCAGAACATTACCACCTTCTTTGAGGATCGAACGGCCATGACAATAGCTACACCTATCATGTGATTCCGAACGTCAAACACGGTACTTCGAGAGCGAATAAGCTGAACGGTATTGGCATTAGACGCCTTATATCACGGCTTGAATATTAAAGCAGAGCGCCAATCCATTTGAAAACATTACCATCTTGTATCGAGTCAAACAGATTCTGAAAGCCTTACCTGCGGTGAATCTAACCCGCTGTATCGAGAGTATAACACTGTGATCAGTGGGACGAATTCGTATACGTGTTAGCGACTCGCATATTAATTTCATCTATTGATTAGAAAATCGAGGGTCAAAAAGTTCGAGAACGATACCACCGTCTGTGATAGACGAACAGCTAAGTTAATAGCTTCAGTTATCCAGTAATTCCGAAACTCAAACCAGGTACTCCGTTAGTATATCGGCTGAACAGTATTGGGAATAGGCACTGTAAATCACGGCTTCAATATTAAAACAGAACATCAAACCGCTTGAGAACATTACCAATTGCTATAGAGTCAAACGCTTTACGGAAGACCTTACCGTCCGGGAATATTTCCCGCTGTATCGTGGTATCACTTCGTGTACAGAGAAACAAATTGGGATTCATTTTAGTGACAGGCACATTTATTTCTTGTATGAATTCGAAGGTCGAGAGTTCGGGATCGAATTCAGGAAAGTTACCACATTCTATGATATTCGAACCGCTATGTCCATATCTTCACCTATCCTGCGATTCGGGGAGGCATTCCAGGTATTCAGGGAGTAAATCCGCAGAACATTATGGGCAATAGACACCTTCTTTCAGGATTTGAATAACAAAGCAGACCGACAACCAGATGCAGATCGGTAACGAAAGGATACTTCGTTCTGAGAGGAGGACATTAGTATACTGTTTGCTGATGGACACATTAATTTCTTGTACGAATTACAAGGTCGAGTGTGAAACCGCTCCAGAACGTTAATACCTTCTAAGAGAATCCCACAGCTATGGCAATCGCTTAACCAATCCTGTGATTTCGAGATCCAAACCAGGTATTGCGGGAATAGTTGAGTTGTACATTATTGACAATAGACAATTCAATTGAAGGAATAAATGTCAAAGCCGACCGTCAACCCGATGTAGAACGCTACTCAATTGGTACTGTGACAAATCTTTTGCCGTAGGCCTTTCCATCCGAGAAGCTAGCACGCCGTATCGAGAGAATAACTTCGAGGTCAGAAAAGCAACCTAGTATACATTTTAGTGACGGCCACCTTAATTTAATCTATGAATTAGAATATGGAGGATCAAACTGTTCGATATCGTTACCGACTCATTCGAGAGTCGAACCAGGTAGTCCGGAAGTAAATCCACTGAACAGTATTGGCAATAGACGCCTTGAATCACGGCTTCAATAGGAAAATAGAGTGTCGCACCCTTTTAGAACGTTACACATTGGTATAGAGTCCTCCTTTTTTACCGATTACGGTACCTGCATCGAACATATCCCGCTGCAGCGTGTGTCATGCTTCCTGCCCACGGAAACAAATTGGAAGACATTTTAGCAGACGGACACCTTATTTTCATGTATGAACAGTATAATAGAGATTCAAATCGTTAGAGAACCTTCCCACCTTCTCTGTGAGTCGAACGGCTGAGTATATAGCTGCACCTCTCCTGTGATCCCGAGAGCCAAACCAGGTATATTAGGAGTACACCCACTCAGCCCTACTGGCAATGTACACCTTAGTTCATAGTTTGAATGTTAAAGTAGAGCGTCAAACCGTTTGAGAATGCTACTAATTGGTACATCGTCATACTCTTTACCGAAGACCTTATTATCCGAGGCTCTGACCAGCCGAGTCCTGAGAATAACTTCGCGTTCAGAGACACAAATAACTGTACATTTTAGTGAGGGGAACTTTAATTCCTCGAACGGTTAGATCGTCTATCGTCTTACTCGTAATGAAATTAGGGTGCCACTCACCAAGAAGTCTACTAATTTGATCCTCCGATCACGAAGTTATACTCTCGATACGCCAAGCAATCTTGGGCGGTGGTAAGGCTATCGGTAAAATGTGAATTACGGTGTCAATTTCCAATATCCATCAGGGTATGTACTCCCTGATTTCCTGGTTTGACTCCCCAAATCCCTAGGTAGGTGAGGCTTTTGACTCCGCACTTCGATTCGCAAAGAGGCTGGTAACGTTCTCGAATGGTTTGTCCTTCGATATTATAATTCATATATGACGTTTAGGTGCCCGTCACTAAAATATGTACTAATTTGCTTACCTGAATATGAAGTTGCACTCGATACAGTGGGATATTTTCACAGACGGTATGGTAATCAGTAAAAACATTGTCCTTATAGCAATTTGTAACGTTCTGAACCTGTCTTACGCTCTACGATAATATTCAACTCGTGAATTAAGGTGTCCATCACCAACACTGCACTGCGCATATACTCTGGGAACATCTGGTTTCACTGTCGGCATCGCAGGATAGGTGAAGCCATTGGCTTAACTTCTCGAATATCATGGAAGGTGGAAACGGTCTTGAACGGTTGGACCTTCAATCTTCTAATTCAAGCACAAAATCAGTGTGATCTTCTTAAAAATGTGTACTAACGTGTTTCCCTAAACACGAAGTTATATTTTCGATACGGCGGGTTAGCTCCGCGCACAGTAAGCCTTTTTGTAAAACGATTGACTGTATAGCAATTGGTAACGTTCTACATCGGTTTGACGGTTTGCTTCAACATTCAAATCTTGAATTAGGATGTATATTGCAAAAACGGGTCAGCGCAATTACTCCCGGTGTACCTGGATTGGCTCTCGGAGTTGCAGGATACATAAAGCTATTGACTCAGCGGTTCGACTGACAAAGGGGATAGTAACGTTCTCGAAAGGTTTGATCCTGGATCTTGTAACTCGTACATGAAATTAAGGTGCCCCTCATTAGAGTATATAGTTATTTCTATCTCTGAACCTGTAGCTGTACTGTCGATACGGCAGGTTTTTGAACTCGGAGGGTAAGGTCTTCGGTATCAGAGTGTGACGTTATACCAATTCGTAATGCTCGACAACGGACTGATTCTGCACACTAATATTTACACCGCGATATAAGATGTCTAAATCCAATACTGTACAGCGGATTTACTCCCTGAATACCTGATTTGGATCTCCGAATCACAGGACAGTTGAAGCTATTGACTTAGACGTTCGATTCCAAAGGAATGTGGAATGTTCTCAAAGGGGTTGACCTTCGATAATCTATTTCACACAAGATATTGACGTGCCAGTCCTTAAAATGAATACTAATTTGCGTCACGGAACAGCAGGTTATGCGCACGATGCAGTGGGTTATGCTTTCGGAGGGTCAGGCATTCAGTAAATCATTTGGCTTTATATCAATTGCTTGCTTTCTCAAACATTTTGACGCTCTACTTTATCATTCAAACCGTGAACTGAGGTGTCTATTGCCAAAACTGTTCTGCAGATTTACTCCTGGAATGCCAGGCTTGACTCTCGGAATCACAAGTTTAGGTGAAGCTATTGCCTCTCCAATAAAGTGGTAACGTTCTCACACTGTTTGGCACTCGATCTTCTAATTCATGCATCAAGTTAATGTGCCCGTCACTAAAACGTATGCATATTTGTATCTCTGATCACGAATTCATACTCTTCATACAGCCAGACCATTTTGTCGGATTGTAAGGCCTCCGGTAAAATGTTTGACTCTATACCAATAGGAATCGTACTACATCTTCAGCGGATTTGCTACTGGAATAACTGGTTTGACCCTTGGAATCGCAGTATGCCTGATGCTACTAACATAGCCGTTCGAATCTCATAGAATGCACTAACGGTCTGAAGCGGTTTGACCATCATACGTCTAATCCAAACATGAAATTAATGTGCTCGTCGCTAAAACGAATGCTAATTCGTCCCACTGAACAAGAAGGTATGCCCTTGATACAGCGGGTTAGTTTTTCGGAGGGTAAAGTCTTCGGTAAAACGTTTGACTTTACAGGAATTGGTAACCATCTCAAACGGTTTGAAGCTCTCCTTCAATATTCAAACCGTGGATTAAGGGGTCTATTGCCAATACAGTTCAGCGGATTCACAGCTGGAATACCTGGTTTGACATTGGAAGTCATAGGATAGAAGTAGCTACAGACAGAGCCGTTCGTTTCTCACAGAAGGTGACAACGTTTTTGTACGGTTTGACGATCTATTCTAATATTCAAACCGTTAATGAAGTTGTTTATTGCCAATACTGTTCAGCGGATTTTCTCCCGGAATACCCGGTTTGGCACTCGAAATAGCAGGATAGGTGTTTCCATTGACTTAGCAGTTCGTCTCTCACCGAAATTTGCAACGTTCCCAACCGATGTGATCCTCGATCTTCTAATTCATACATGAAGTTAAAGTGCCCGTTTTCGAAATGAAGACTAATATCTTTCTATGGCAACGAAGTTATACTCCCGGTACAACGGGTTTGTTGTCTGGAGGGTACTCTCTTCGATAAAGCATTTCGCATTATAGAAATTGGTAACGTTCGCAAACGATTTGACCTTCTATTTTAATATTCTAACCGCGAACTATGGTGTCTATTACTAATACTGTTCAGCGGATTTACACCCGAGATTTGACTCTCGGAATCGGATGATCGATGAAGTTATTCACTAAGCCGTTCGTCACACACAGAAGGGGGCAATGTTCTTGAGCGTCTTAACCCTCGATCATGTAGATCATACATGAAGCTGTGGTGCATGTCTCCGAAATGAAGACTAATTCCTACCACTGTATACGAAGTTATTGTCTGGATGAAGCCGGTGAGGTTCGCGGAATGTAACGCCTTCGGTAAAATGTTTTTACAGTATACCAACTGGTAACGGACTCAATCTATCCGACGCTCTACTTTAATTATCAAACCGTGAATGAAGGTGTTTGTTGCAAAACTCTCCCGCCGAGTTACTCCCGGAATACCTGGATTAACTCTCGCAATAATGGGAGAGGTGAAGCTTTTGTCATAGCCGTCCGATTCCCGAAGAAAGTTGTAACGCTTCCCAACGGGTTGATACTCGATATTCGAATTCATTCATGAAATTAAGGTGCCCGTCACTAAAATGTATAGCAATTTGCTTCTCCGAACACGACTTTGTACTCTGCATACTGCGGGTTAGATTCTCAGGTGTAAGGCAGTCTGCGAAAAGATTGACTCTATACCAGTATGTAACGTTTTACGACAATTTGAATCTGTACGTTAATATTTGTACCCTGCAGTATGGTGTATAAGGCCAATAATGTACAGTGGATCTACTCGTGGAATACCTGGTTTGTCTTTTGGGATCACAGAATAGGTGAAACTACTGACCTATTCGTTCGACTCTCAAACTAGGAGCTAACGTTCTCAAACGGTTTGACCTTCGATTTCAAAATCATAGATTGATTTACAATTTTGTGACGGCCACGTTAATTCCATCTATGATTTTGAAATCGAAGGTCAAACCGTTTGAGAACGTTAGCTCCTAGTTTGAGAGTCGAACGAATAGGTCAGTAGTTTCACTGCTCTCTGAATAGGAAGTATCATTCTCTAATCAGCCGGGTAGCTTCTCAGGAGGTAAGGCCTTCGGTTAAAATTTTAACTCTATACCAATAGGTAACGTGCTACAACGGTTTGACTGAGAACTTTAATATCTATACCATGCAATAGGGTATATAAGACCAATACTGTACAGTGGAACAACGCCCGGAATACCTGGATCGACTCGAGGCATCACAGGATAGGCGGAACTATTGGCTTATACTTTCGACTCCCAAAGAAGGCAGCAACGTTCTCGAACGGTTTGATACTCGATCTTCTAATATATACATAAAATTATGGCCCCGTCACTAAAACGGATACTAATTTGCTTGTGTGAACACGAAGTTATACTCTTGATAAATCAGGTTAGTTTTTCGTCATTATAACAATTGGTATCGCTCTCAAACGGTTTGACGCCCTACTTTAACATGCAGACCGTGAATTAATGTGTCTATTGCATATAATTTTCAGCGAAGCTACTCCAGGAATATCTGGTTTGGCTCTAGGAATACAGTACGGACGAAGCTATTGACATAGCCGTTCGACACACAAAGAAGGTTGTTAGGTTCTCGAACAGTTTGACCCTCAATCTTCTACGACATACATGAAATTAAGATGACCGTCACGAAAATGTTTAGTAATTTGATCCTCTACCCAGGAAGTCATACTCTCGATACTGCAGGTTAAATTTACGGCAGGTAAGGCGTTCGGTAAATGTTTTAACTCGATACTAATTGGTAACGTTCTCAACTGATTTTACGCTCTACTGTAATATTCAAACCGTGATCGAAGGTGTATATTGCCAATACCGTGCACCGCATTTACTCCAGGTATACCTGGTATGACTCTCGGAATCACAGGATAGGTGATGCTTTTGACTTTACTGTTCGACTCACGTAGAAGGTGGTAACGATCTAGAAGTGTCAGACCTTCGACCTTCTAATTCGTACAAAAATTTGTCGTGCCCCTCTAAAAAATGTCTACTATTTTGCTCCCATGAAAACTAAGCAAGACACTCCCAACGGTGGATTGGGCTTCTCTGAAGGTACGGCCTTCGGTTTCACCGAGTGGTATCGATCTCGAACGGTTTGACACTCGACATCCTAATCCATACATGAAATTATTGTGGCCTACTCCGGAATGTATACTAATTTGTTTCTCTGAGCACAAAGTTATAATCTTGGTACAGCGATTCAGTTTCACGGAAGATATTGCCCTCGGTAGAATGTTCGTCTGTATAGCAATAGGGAACGTTCTACAACAGTGTGGCGGCCTTCTATAATATTCATACCGTGAATTGAGAAGTCTATTGCCTGTACCCTGCAGCACATTTACTCGCGGAATATGTGGTTTAACCTTCGGTGATATGTGAAGCTACTGACTTATCGGTCAACACTCAGAGAAGGTGACAATGTTCTCGAGCGGCTTGACCATCGATATTGTAATTCCTACATGAGTTTATGGGGCCCGACGCTGAAATAAATACTAATTTATTTCTGTGAAAACGAACTTATTCTCTCGTTGAAGTCGGTGAGGTTCACGAACGGTAAGGATTCGGTAAAACGTTTGACATTATAGCAATTTGCAACGTTCTACAATAGTTTCGCGGTCAGCCCTAATATTGAAACCTTGCATTAAGGCGGTCCATGTGAATAATGAGCAGTGCATTTGCTCCCGGAATGCCTGGTTTGACTCTCGGAATCACAGAATAATCGAAGCTATTGACTTAGCTGTGCGACGTACCAAGAAGATGGTAACGTTCTTCAACTCTTTGACTCTCGATGTTGACATTTGTACACAAAATTGCGGTGCCCGTACGTTAAAAGGTCAGCTAATTTGTTTCCGCAAACAATAAGCAATACAATCGCTGCAGCGTGTTAGGTTCTCTGGAGATAAGGTATTCGGTAAACGGAATGACTTAATACGAATTGGTAATGATCGCCGACGGTTTGTCTCTTTTGATTAATATTCATACAGCGAATTAAGGTGTATATTGCCAGTACTTTAATGCGGATGTAGTCCAGGAATACCAGGTATCACTATAAAAATCACAGGATGGGTGAACCTATTGACATCGCCGTTCTATTCTCAATGAAGGTGGTAGCGTTCCCGAACAGTTTGCCGCTCGAACATCAAATTCATTCATGAAGTAAAGATGATCGTCAGTAAATGTATGCTAATCCATGCCTCCTATTACGGTGTTATACTCCCGATACAGCAAGTTAGTTTGTTGGAGGGCAAGGCAATCCTAAAAAATTTGAAAATACACGAATAGGTTATGTTCTACTTCGGCTTGACGGTCTGCTGTAATATTGAAATCGTTATTTAAGGCGTCTATTGCCAATACTATAGAGATGATTTACTCCTGGAATACCTGGCTTGACTCGCGGAATCACACGATAGGTGAAGCTACTGTCTTATACGTTCGATTTTAAGGAATGTAGTAACTCTTTCGAAAGGTATGACACTCGATACATGGCGTCCAGCCGCCACTCAACATTATTAAGACAAATAAAGTAATTCCATTTAACCAATACATTACCTTCCGAGAACCTATCCCGCTGCAGCGAGTGTCTCTCTTTGTTTTCACGGAATCAAATGAGTAGACATTTCAGCAGACAGACACCTCAGTTTCACGTATGAATAGCAAAACTGAGTACCAAGCTTCGAGATCGTTAGCACCTAGTTTTAAAGTCGTACTGTTATGTCAATAGCTTCACCGCCCCTATTATTCCGAGGGTCTGATCTGGAATTCCGAGAGTCTATCCGCAGTATAGTACTTGCAATAGACACCTCAATTTACAGTATAAATAGTACAGAACGTAATCATATCGTTGTAGAACTTCACCTACGGGTATAGAGTCAAACTTTTTACAGAAGGCCTTACCTTCCGTGACGTTAAACCGCTGTATCGAGAGTATAACTCCGTTTTCAGGGAAGCAAGTTAGGATTCGTTTTCTGACGCGAACCTTATTTTAATTTTTGAGTTTGAGGACAGGTGGATAATCCATTCGAGATCTTTACCACCTTCTTTGAGAGTCAAACAGCTAAGTCAAGAGCTTCACGTATACTTCGATTCTGAGGGTGAATCCAGGTATTCTGCATGTAGATTCACAGTACAGAATTGGTAATAGTACCTTAATTTTCGGTATAAACAGTGATATAGAGAATTGAACCATCCTAGAATTATACCTACTGGTATAGGTTCAATCACTTTACCGGAATACTTATCCTCCGAGAACCTAACCCTCTGTGGCGACTGCAGAGTGTTCGCGTAAACAAATGACGACACATATTAGCGGACGACAAGACATGTTTGTGTGTAAATATCAGCATCGAGAGTCAAAGTGTCCGATAACGTGACCACCATCCTTGAGGTTCGTGCGACTAAGTCAATACCCTCACCTATCCTGTGATTCCGAGAGTCAAACCAGGTATTCCAGGAGAAAATGCGCTGAACAATAATGGTAATAGACTCCATAATTCGCGTCTTGAATATTAAAGTGGCCCGTCAATCCGTTATAGTGCGTCACCAATTGGTATAATGTCAATCATTTTACCGATTGCCTTATATTCCACGAACATGAGCGGCTACATCTAGAGTATTACTTCGTCTTCAGAACAAGAAATAAGTCTTCATTTCAGTGTCGGGCACCATAGCTTGATGTATAAATTAAAAGATTGAGCGTCAACCTACTCGGGAACGTTGCAATCGTCTGTGAGAGATGAACCGCTAAGTCAATATCTTCACCCAGCCTGTGATTCCGAGAGTTATAGTAGGTACTCCGGGTCTAAGTTCGCTGAACAGTTTTGGTAATAGACGTCTTAATTCACGGATTCAATCTTAACACGTTGACGCATACGCGGATATTCGGTGTCTGTTCCTTGCGGCGGCGCATCAACTAGTGGTCCGCTCCATGGGGCGGCGCAGCACCGAATTATACTGTTGAATGCATGCGCCCTAATGCCCACTCTCAGGTTAGGAGGAAACTAACTTCCAGTTTGACTCTTCGACGTCTCGAAGATTTATTTGCACTCTTCGACGTTTCGAAGACTTCCTTTTATCGTTTTAGTGGCAGTTTTTTACTTTCTACACGATTTTCCATGATATGTTTTGAAAACCCGTAGAGGTGGCCAAACAGGGGAAATCTTCCCTCATTGAAGTTTTGGGACCGCTGGCGTTCGATTGATCTTCGCATTGTCCATCTTGAGGGAGGATCAGTCCTCTCACGCGAGGGGGTGGAGGAGAGATCCCTCTCCTACAAGGTGAAGCCCCGATACTTCAGGCACGTAATATGTATAAACTACATGCCACCCACGTGCGGTGACCGGAGCACTTTCTGTTTGTGTGGCCACTCGATATTAACGACCACGCGCTGGGGAACGTCCTCGAGTGTAGAGCACGTGGCCCTCCCCCTGGCCCATTGTCAGCCAAGTTCTCCCTGCCAGAGCCCAAGTTCGGTCAAGTAGGGGTTTAGCTTCATGTGTTTCGGACCACGAGAAGTTCACAACAGAAGTAATTGGACATTTCAAAACGCTATAATTCTCCAGCAATACTGCGACCGATTGTCGCACAAGACGAAAATAGTTTTAGGACGTAGTGTAAGTTATATGCGTAAATTATATTGAGTGCGAGCGGCAATTTCGTCGAATCCCCGACTATAGATTCCCAGGCGCCCTGGCAACTTGTAACATGCGAAGGGTCTATGGGGCTCCGCACTAGAGTTTTGTTTCCAGGATCGCCAAAGAAAGATATATTGCCGAGCTTAGTGGCCGTGCACCATTGTGCGATTTCCCAGAAATATTCCCTTTCCCTTGGCCGATCGCGGGCCTAGGGGTGAGCTTGAGGTATGCGAACTTTGGCCAACCTCTGGGCCTTCGGCGGCGCAATTAGACGTTTAGGACCGCCCACACGTAATGAGGGAAATCAGTGATTTCTGGAGGAATGAGTACTACCCAGCTGACACTTCTAATATAATGTGTGACCAAGTAAGTCGGGGTGATCATTGTGATTGTAGGCAGCGGTACGTGGTTTACGCAGAGTTTGGAGATGACGGCAAGTGAAGAAGACTTTTGTTAGTATGCGATGTGAGTATTGTGGGTTGTGCGAAGTTTTTATAAGGCGCGTGGTCAGTACAGTTCTGAAAGGTTCCCGATTACACATTTCTTCCAGTAGATATAAAGGTAGTATGAAGTTTCCGTCCCTCTAGAAAGGCGGTTGTCATTTTTCATTTTACATTCTTGCCCATCTAAATATTAGGTACAATGGATATGGAATTCAGTAATTCGTCTCATGAATCTGTATCTGGAATCATGCGAAAGGGACGATGAAATAGAATAATTTTATCATCATCATTGGACACGGCAACCGATAGGAGTACCACAGAGGAAGAAGTTTCGGAGTCTGGTATAGGGGATCAAGATGATGATGCGTAATGGCCGAAAATAGCAGAAATATTTGCATCAGAGGAAGAGTATTCAGATGAAGAATAGCTACTGATAAAATGGACGGACTGCGTAGATCCTGATGCACTATATAAATTATTTTTCGCGGACGAGATATTTGAAATCATAGTGGAAGACACGAATAGATACGCTGCTCAGTGCATAGCGAATGCAGCATATGGCTGGGGACTACATTATCAAGCATGGAACCCCATCACAAAACGTGAATTGAATACCTTTATTGGTATCGTGCTTGCAATGTGTGCAGTGCAGGTTCCCGAAATTCGACTATATTGGTCCAAAAAGGCGATGTATGCGAATGCGCGTATAATGATAGCAATGAATTGCGATCGATTCTTAGCTATATTGAAGTGCTTGCACTTTTCTGATAATGCTACGGCTAGAACCGAGGATCGGTTGCACAAAATCCGAAATGTAGAGGATAAAATTCTTCGTGCACTCCAAGATGCAGTAAAACCCGGTTTAAGTATAGAAATTGACGAAATCATGGTTACGTGGAAAGGACGCCTCAATTTTCGTCAATATATGCCAGGTAAGCGGCACAAGTACGGAATAAAACTGTACAAACTCTGCCTTCCGGACGGATATACAAATAATGTGCATATTTATTTCGGAACAAATGAAACGTGAATTCTAAAAGCACATTCTCATGATGTAGTCATGACATTGATACGAGATCGAATATCCAAGCGCCGGATTTCATTTATCGACAGTTATTATACATGTATTCCTTTAGTCGATGATCTTCTCACCAAAAAAACATATATTTGCAATACAGTCAAAATGAATAGAACGGTTTCACCGTCACAGGCAATGCAGAAACAGAAACGGGGCGACATTATATCTCTTGAAGATCGGAACGGCGAGAAATTTTTAAAGTGGACCCACAAAAGTCCCATCTGTATGTTAACCACATCGAGATCACACAACTGCACCATTATTCGTGGCGAAGGTGATCAATGTAAACCAGACACCGTGTTTTCTTACAATAGTGCGAAGAAGAGAATTGATATATCAGATGAAGTGTGATCCTATTATAAATGTTAACGGAAAACGGTTGAATGGTATAGAAAACTTATTGTGGAGCTAATATGCTGGAACTCTTTAGTAAATGCATGGTACATCCACAAACAGTGGCGAACAAGCGTTACCAAATCTAAAATTTAGAGTGAAAATTTTTTATTATGTATTGAAGAGTGTTGAGAATCCCTCTAGTCAGGAGCTAATTGCATGTAGACAGAAAAAACATTTTTTAAGTTCACACCAAGAACTCGCGAGGAAGATGAGGAAAAGATGTAAAGATTCTTGCAAACGCTTAAGAAACTTAAAGGGTACATAGTACGCGACAAACAAAACAAAAAAGGTAATGACCTTTTGTAGCAGTTGTCCGGATAAGCCTGCACATTGTTTAAAATGCTTTAAAAAATTGCACCGGTAACATAAGTCGTTATATTTTATTATATTCAATGAATTAATTAAATTGTACGATACGTATTTTGTGTCAAATGTTTGATTATAAGGCAGAAATGTTAATACCTAATATTTTTTAAATTTTGTACTACGCATTTATTGAATAACAAACGTGGCCCACCGGTAAGTCAGGCCGGATTCAACATGTTAAATTACAGTATCTGTAAATATTTGGACGACTTGGAAGAAACGCATACGGCACAATATCAAGGTAGGAGAAATTGACGAAGATAATAAAGTAGTGTCGCTCCGATCAACCGAACGTAACTTCAAGACCACATTAGCCCTTTCGCTGCGGAAGCTTAGGTACGTGTACAAACAATCAGGTAAAATTACAATAAGTGTCGCAAAATAATATCATAAACCAAGACTCAAATAACTCCAAAGACACTTTTACTAGGAAATACTGTCTTTCAAACTAAAAGTTCATAGTTATGTAAAAAATGGAAAATAGAACAGCAGGAAATAACATTGTGGATAAGTAGATGGAAGCCTGGGATAAAATGCATGCGGCACAATGTCAAGGTTTGGAAAATTAACGAAGATCATCCAGTCGTGCCACATGGAGCTGACGTACGCAACTACAAGACCTCGCCTGTCATATCGTTCCGGCAGCGTTTGTACGTGTACAAGCATTCATATAGAATAATTACATGCATAAATAAATATTGTCATAAACGTAATTTCATCTAATTCCATAGACACTTTTCCTAAATGACACGGTTTTTGAAATTAAAGACTGGAAGTTATGAAACAAATCGAAAATGTCACAAAAGTAAATTGCAGAATGTAGAAGTAAATGAAACTGGCCAAACATGCTTACAAACAATCGTATAAAATGACAACAAATTTAACACAGTATTGTCTTAAACGTACAGTCAACTAATTAGAGAGACACACTTTCTAATAAATACAAATTTTGAAATTTAGAAAAATATCGAAAATATCATAACTGTAAATTACGGTATTCATAAGTAAATACAAAACTGCGAATAAATGCTTAAAATACAATATCAAGTTTCTAAAAATTAACGAATACTTTACAGTAGTGTGTCTCCGATCTACGGTACGTAGCTACAAACCCACTCCAGCCGTGTCACTCTAGGCAGCGCAGGTGCGTATACAACCAATCATGTAAATGAAAAATAAGCTTAACAGAATATTGTCATACACGTGCATTCTTCTAATTCTAGAGCCACTTTTACTAGGAAATACAATTTTTGACATAAAAAATTGAAAATTATTATGAAAATCGAAAACATTATGACAGTTACTTGCAGTGTGCAGAAATAAATGGAAGTCTGCGGAAAAATGCATACGGTACAATATCAAGTTTAGAGATAATAACGATGATCAATCACTAATGTCGCTCCGATCTACCGAACGCAGCAACAAACAACTCCAACGGTGTCCCTCCGGAAGCGTTGGTACATACGCAGACAATCGCATAAAATAACAGTAAGTTTAGCAAAATATCGTACAGAACGTAGAATCAAATAGTACCAAAGACACTTTTACAACGGGATACGAATTGTTATACCGGGAATTCAATATTTTGGTAAAAACTGAAAATATCATAATAGTAAATTACAGTACGCGTAAATAAATGGTTGACCAGGAAAAAACGCATACAGTACAATATCAAGGTTAACGAAATTATCATCTAAATCATGTAAATCATAATATATCATATAAAATAACAAAGAATTTAACAGAATATTGTCACAAACGTACACTCAACTAATTCCAAAGGCACTTTCACTAAGATGTAAAATTTATTATGCTAAAAACTGAAAATTTTGAAAACAAAAAACGAAAATATCAAAGCAGTTAGTTACAGTATGTAGACAGCAGTAGAAATCTCCGAGAGGAAGCAATAAGCACAATATCTAGGTTATACAAATTAACCAGCACCCTACAGCAGTGTCGCTCCAATCTAGCAAACGCAACTACAAGGCCACTCCAGTAGTGTCGTTCCGGAAGCGTAGGTTCGTATACAGATTGTCATATGGAATAACAATGTGTTTAACAAAACATTGACATAAAATTACACCCATCTAATTCCCACGGCACATTTCCTGAAAAATACAATTTAGTAAATTAAAAATGGGAAATTATGAAAGAAAACCGAACGCATCATAACAGAAAATTACGGTACGCGTAAATAAATTGAAAACTGTGAAAGAATGCATACAGTATAAAAGCGAGGTTAACGAAAGTAACGTAGACCATTCAATATTCAATTGCGCCATTTCGTACTGCAGTACGCAACTACAAGAACAGTGCCATCGGTTCGCTGCGGCAGCGTACGTACGCCATGCAATCATGCAAATAACAACAAATATAACGAAATATTGTCATAATCATACACTCAACTAATTCCGAAGTCTCATTTACGATGAAATACAATTTTTTAAACAAAAATTTGAAATTTTGGAAAAAATAGAAAATATCACAGCAGTGAAGTACAGGATATATAAGTAAATGGGAGACTTGGAAATCATGCATACCCATCAAAATCATGGATAAAGCAGAAACTAACAAACAACACGTAGGAGTACCACTTCTGCGTGCCGCGCGCATATACAAGACGTAGCCTGTCGTGCCATTCAGGCAGCTTAGGTACCTATACAGGCAATCAGGTAAAATAACAATATGCATATCATAATATTGTCACAAACGTACACTTAACTAATTGCAATGACACGTTTACTTAGCAATACAGTTTTTGGACTAAAAATTTGAAATTTAGAACAAAATCGGAAATATGACATCATTATATTACCGTATGTATAAATAAATGGAAAACTGGGAAAGAATGCATACGGAACAAAATCAAGGCTGATGAAATTAACAAAGACCATCCAGTAGTGACTCACCGAATCTACCATTCGCAACTACAAGAGCACTACGGCCGTGTTGCTCTCCGGATATGGGTACATATAGTGACAATCGTATAAAGTAACATTAAGTTTATCAAAACAGTGTCATTACCGTACACTCATTTAATTTCATGGCAGGTTTCTTAAAAAAGACATTCTTACAAATTAAAAATTAGAATGTTTTACGAAAACCGAAGATATCATAACAGTATATTGCACAGCGTAGAAATAAATAGAAAACACCGACGGAATGGGTCCGGTACAATATTATCGTTAAAGAGATTAACGACGACCATGCAATATGCCGCCCCGATATACCGTACGCAACTACAAGACTACTTCAGCCGTGTCGCTCCGGAGGTGATGGTACGTATAGTGACAATCATATAAAATAACAATATGTATAACAAAATAACTTCAAATATGTACACTATACTAATTCCAAAGGCTCTATTAGTAAGAAATACAATCATACATAATAAAAATTGAAAATTTCGTTGAAACTGGAAAATATAATAATGATAACAGTAAATTACAATGTTTGTAAATAAATAGATAACAGCGAAGCAATGAATACGGTACAATACTTTGGTAAAACAATTTAACGAAGCCCATGCAGTCTGCCGCTCCGATATGGCTCTCAATTACAAGGCAACTCCACGCGTATCGCTCCGGAAGCGCACGTACGCATACAGGCAATCATATAAAGTAACAACAAGATTAACAAAATATTGACATAAACGCACGCTCAACTAATTCCAAATGCACTATGCCTAAGAAATACAATTTCCAAAATATAAAATTTGCATGTTGCGAAGAAAATGGCAAGTACCAGAAGAGTAAATTACATTATTTGCATAGAAATTGGAAACTCAGAAAGAATGCATACGGTACAGTATTAAGGTTATAGAATTAATTGAATACCACACAGAACTGTCGCTCACACCTAGTGAATGCAACAACAAGACCAAGCCAGTCGTGTCGTTCCGGAAGCGTAGGTACGTATACAAATAAACATTTAGAATAACAATTGGTATAACAGAATAATGCCATAAACGTACACTCAACTATTTCCAAATAGACTTGTACTTAGGAATACAATATTTTAAATTCAATATTGATAATTTTGAAAAAAGTCGGACATATCAAAGCAGTAAATTATAGTATGTATTACAACGTAGAAAACTGCGAAAGAATGCTAACGGTACAATTTCAAGGTCAACGAAATTAACAGAGACCACACAGCAGCATCGCTCTTATCTACCGAACGCAACTACAAGGCCACTGCATTCGTGTCCCTCCAGCTGTGTAGGTATGTATACAGACAATCATCCAATGCGGGAACAAATTGTACAAAATGTTGTCATAATTGTAGATTTAATTAATTTATAAGACACTTTTACTAAGAAACACAATTTCTCAAACTAACAATTGAAAATTTTGAAAAATGGAAGACACCATAACAGTAAATTACAGCATGTAGAAATAAATAGAAATCGGCGAATGAATTCTTACTGTACATTATTAAGGATGAAAGAACTGACAATGTCCATAGAATATTGTCGCTCCACTCTACCGAACGCACTACAAGACAACGCCTGACGTGCCGATTCGGCAGGGCTGGTACGTATATAGACACTCACATGAAATGAGAGTTTCACAATATATCGTCATAAACGTACACTCAACTAATTCCAAACACACTTATCCTGAGAAATAAAAACCTTGTAAATTAAAAATTGAAAATTTTGTCAGGAATCGAAAATATTATAAGAATAAGGTACAGCTTGTATAAATAAATAGGACAATGGGGAAAATGCATGCGGTACAAAAGCAAGGACGAGGGCAATTAACGAAGACCATCCATTAGTGTCGCTCCGATCTGCCGTACGCAGCTAGAAGTCTTCGACAGTCGTGATTGCTCCGCCAGCGTAGGTGCGTAAGCAGACAATATATAAAATAAGAATAAGTTTAAAATAATATTGTCATAAATGTACTCTCCATTAATTCCAATGCCACTGTACCAAAATATACAATTTTTTAAAATGAACACAGAAAATATTGATAAAAATCGAAAATATCAGTAAAGTGAGTTACATTATGTAGAAATGAGTAGAAATTTACTATTTTACTGTGAATGCGCACGATACAAGATTGAGGTTAATGAAATTAACAGAGACCATACAGCAGTGTCGGTCCGATATACCTTAAGTAACTGCAAGTCCACTCCTGTCGTGTCGTTTTGGAGGCGTTTGCACGTAAAGAGAAAATCCTATAAAATAACAGCAAGCATACCAAGATATTGTCATCATCGAAATCTCAACTAATTCAAAACACACTTTTCCTAAAAAATAAAATTTTCGTAATTATAAACATGAAAATTTTGCAGAGAATCTAAAATACCACATCAGAAAACTAAAGTATATAGAAATAAATGGAAAACTGTGAGAGAATGCTTACGGTACAATTTTTCGGTTAAAGAAATCAACAACACTTGTGGCGCTTGGTTCTACCGAGCACTACTGCAAGACCACTCCATTGGTGTCGCTCCAAGTGCGTTGGTATGTATACAGACAATCAATCAATGCAACATCAAATACAACAAAATATTGTGAGAAACGTACATATATATATATATATATATATATATATATATATATATATAACTCCAGAGATACAGTTCCCATGAAATACAAATTTTGTAAATTCAAATTTGAAAATTTTGAAGAAATGTCTATAATATCAAATTAAAAAAGATCATACAGAATGCCGCTCCGATTTGCAGTACGCACTTGCAGGACTGTACGTGGAGTAAAACACCTTGTTCAGAGGGAGGAACTAGTATATGGTTTAATCTCGAGCGCCATAATTTCATGCATGAATTAGAAGATCGAGGGACAAACCGTTCGAGAACGTTCCCACCTTCTGTGAGCGATGAACGGCTAAGTCAATTGCTACACCTATCCAGTGATTCGGAGAGTCAAAGCAGGTATTGCTGGAGTAAATCCGCAGAACAGTATTGCCAATAGACTCCGTTCTTCACGGTTTGAACAAAATAGTGGAGCATCAAAGCATTTAAGAGCGTTGGCAAATGGTACGAAGTCAAACATTTTACGGATGGCCTTACCTTTGGTGATGCTAACCAGCCGTTTCGAGAGTATAACTACGTGTCCAGAGAAAGAAATTAGTCCTCATTTGTGAGACGGTCCCCGTAATTTCATGAATGAATTAGAATATCGAGGGTCAAATATTTCAAAAACGTTACCACGTTTTGTGAGAGCCGAACGGCTGAGTCAATAGCTTCAGCCATCCAATGATTCCAAGAGAGAAACCAGATATTCCGGGAGTGAATCCGCTCAACAGAATTGCCAATAAACATCTTAATTCACGGTTTGGGTTTTAAAATAGAGCGCCCAACCGTTTGTGAACGTTACCAATTATTACAAGGTCAAACGACTTAGCGATGACCATACCCTCTGAAAAACTATCCCGCTCTATCGGAGTATAACCTCGTGTACAGTGAAAGAAATTAGTATTCATTTCAGTGACGGCATGTTAACTTTATGAATGAATTAGACGACCGATGGTCAAACCGTTCGAGAACGTTACAAAACCCTTTGAGAGACGAACGAATAAGTCGATAGCTTCAACTATCCTATAATTCCGAGAGACTAACCAGATAATCCGAGGCAAATGCGCTGAAGAACATTGGCAATAGCTACCTTAATTCGAGGAGTGAATATTAAAATAGGATGTCACAACGTGCGAGAACGATACTAATTTCTATAAAGTAAAGTGATTTACTGAACGCCTTTCCGTGCCAGAAGATAGTCCGACGTATCGAGAGTAAAAATGCGTGTTTATGGAAACACATTAGTATAGAATTTATTGACGACTCCTTAAATTCATGTATGAATGAGGAGATCGAGTGTTAAACCTTTCGGCATCGTTGCCACTTTCTGTGAGACATGAAGCGCTAAGTCAATAGTTTCACGTCTGACATTCGAGCTTGTAATCAATGCATGAAATTAAGGTGCTCGGCACTAAAATGCATACTAGTTCGTACTCCAGAACTCGGTGTTTTACTCTCGATACAGCGGGTCAGTTTTACGGAGGTAAGGCCATCGTTAAAGTGTTTGACTTTGTACTAACAGGTGACGGTCGCAAGTAGTTTCACGTTCAACATTAATATTGACACCGTGAATTATGCTGTCCATTGCGAATACGCTTCAGCGGATATACTCCATGTATACCAAGTGCGACTCTCGGAACCACAGAATATGTGAAGCTATTGTGTTATATGTGCAACTTCACAAAGAATGTGGTAACGTTATCGAACGGATTGACCTTCGATCTTCTCATTCATACATGAAATTATGGTGCCCATCACTGCAATTTATGCTAATATGTATCTCTGAATACGAAGTTATACTGTCGATACAGCGGATTATATTTTCGGAGTGGTAAGGTCATCGGTGAAACGTTTGACTTCATAGCAATTGGTAACGTCATACAACTGTTTGGCGGTAAGCATTAATATTCAAACCTTGAACTGAGGTGTCTGTTGCCAATACTGTCCTGCAGATTTACTCTTGAATTCCCTGGATTGACACTCGGAATCTCAGGTATGTGATTCTTCTGACTTCGCCGTTCGAATCCAAAAGGAGATAGTCACATTCCCCAATTGCTTGACGCTCGATATTCAATTTCATACATGAATTTAAGGTGCCCGGCACAGAAACGTATACTAATGTCCTTTACTGAACTCGAAGATGTACTTTCGATACTGCGAGTTTGGTTCTCAGAAGGTACCGGTATCGGTTAATGTTATCCTCTGTTCCAATATGAAACGCCGTACAACGGCATGACTCGGCACATTCATATTGATATCGTGAATTAAAGTGTATAATCCCAAAACTGTTTAGCGGATTGACTCCCGAAATACCCAGTTGAACTCTCGGAATCGCAGGACACGTGAAGCTATTGACTTATCCGTTCGAATCCCAAAGATTGTGGTAACGTTCCCGAACGGATTGACCATCCATTTTCAACTTCATATGTGAAGTTAAGGTGCCCGTCACCAAAATGAATTCCAATTTGCTCCTCTGAACACGAACAAATGCCCTCGATGTAGGTGGTTAGCTTCTCCGAAGGCAAGATATTCTGTAGAACGTATAACTTTATTCCACTTGGTATCGTTCGTAAACGGTTTGACGCACTATTTTATTATTGAATCTGCAGATTAAGGTTTCAATCGCCAATACCCTTCAGCGGATTTACTCTCGGATTTCCTGGCTTCACTCTCGGAATCACAGGATAGGTAGAGCTATTGACTTATCCGCTCGACTTTCAAAGCGCCTGGTAACACTCTCGATCGGTTTGACCCTGGAACTTTATATTGATACATGATATTGCTTTGTCCGTCGGATAAAACGTCTGCTATTTGGTTTCCGCGAACACCAAACAAGACACTTGCTACAGCGGGTTAGGTTCTTAAAAGGTATCCGGTAAATTCATTCACTTTATACCATCTGGGTACGTTCTCCAACGGTTGGACTCCGTACTTTAATATTCGTAACATAAATTAAGGTGTCTACTGCCTATACTGAACAGCGTATTCTCTCCCGGAATACCTGGTTCTAATCACGGAATCAGGGGACAGCTGAACCTCTTGACATAGCTGCGCGTATCTCACAGAAAGTGGTAACTTTCTGGAACACTATGCCTATCGATCTTTTTGTTCCTTTATGAATTGAAGGTGCCCGTCACTAAAGGGAATAATATGTTGTTTCCCTGAAGACGAACTTCGACTATCGATACAGCAGGTCAGGATATCGTAGGGTAAGGCCTTTGGTAAAACGTTAGACGCTATACAAATTGGTAAGGTTCGACAAACATTTGAAATCCCGTGACATTCCACATTAATATTAGTACCGTGAATTATTGTTTTCATTGATAATGCTGCACTGTGGATTCACTTCCGGAATACATGGTCGGTCTCTCGGAATGACACGATAGGTGCACCGATTGATTCAGCAGTTGGACTCTCGAAGAAAGTGGTAACTTTGTCCCATCCTTTGTACCTCGATCGTCCTATTCATGCATGAATGTAAGATGTTCGTTTTCCTAAATGTCTACTAATTTGTTCCGGTGAACACGATACAAGCGAATCGCTACAGCGGGATGGGTTCTCGGATGGTAAGGCCATCGTTTGAAAGTTTCACTCTGTATCAATTCGTTAGGTTATACAACGGTCTGATAATGTACTTTAATATTTAAACCGATCATTGCGATGTCTATTGCCAACACTATTCAGCAGATTTACTCGCGGAATGCCTCATTTGGCTGTCGGAATCACAGGATAAGTGAAGCTGTTGACATAGCCATTCGATTCTGAATGTAGGTGGTACGTACTCGATCAGTTTGACACGCGTTCTGCGAATTCACACATGAAACTGAGGGTGCTGTCACTAAGATATATAATAATTTGCTTCCATGAACACGAAGTTATACTCTCGATACGGCGGGATAGATTTTCGCAAGGTAAGGCTTTCGGTAAAAAGTTTTACTGTATAGGAATAAGCGTTCTGCAATGGGTATCACTGTTCCTAAATATTTATATTGTGAAATAGCGTGTCTAATTCCAATACTGTTCTGCGGGGTACATCGCGGAACACCTGGTCTGCCTCTAGGAATCGCAGGATAGGTGAAGCAGTAGGCGTATCTGAGCGACCCACAAAGAAGTTGCGTACGTTCTAGAACGGTTTGACCCTCGTTCTTCTAAGCCATCCGTGAAATTAAAGCGCCTATCGCTAAAATGTATACTAATTTGTTTCCTTGAAAACGACGATGTACCCACGATACAGCATTTTATTTCACGGTATGAATATTAATGTCTAGATCCATGCCCTTCTAGAACGTTACTTATTGCTATAGAGTCAAACATTTCAGAGAAGGCTTTACTTTCGAGTAGCTGATCCGCTGTATCGAGAATATATCTACGTGTTCAGAGGTACAAACTAGTATACATTTAAGTGACGTGCACCTTAATTTCAAGCATTAATGATTAGACCGTGTGTCAAACCGCTCGAGAACCTACCACTTTATGTGAGAGACGAACAGCTAAGTAAATAGCTTCACCTATTCACGGTTTGAATAGTAAAGTGGGGCGTCAAACATTTTGAGAGCATTGCCAATTGGTATAAAGTCAAACACATTACGGGTGATCTCACCTTCGGAGAAGCAAACACGCCGTTTCGAGTGTATAACCTCGTGTTCATAGAAAGAAATTGGTATTCATTGCAGTAACGGGCACGTTAACTTCATGTATGAATCAGAAGATTCAGGTTCGAACATTTCGAGACCGTTACCACTTTCTATGACATTCGAACGGCTAGGTCAGTAGCTTCCGCTATCCTATGATACCGAGAGTCTTATAAGGTAATACGGGAGTAAATCCACTGAACTGTATTGGCAATAAGTACAGTAGTTCTCGGTATGAATAGTAAAGTGAAGCCTCAAACCGTTTGAGAACGTTACAAATTTTTATGAAGTCAAACGTTTCACCGTAAGGCCTCACCATCCGTCAACCTAGCCCGCTTCATCAAGAATATAAGTTCGTGTTCAGAGAAAGAAATTACTATTCGTTTCAGTCACGGGCACATAAACTTCATGTATGAATTGGTAGATCGAGGGTCAATCAGTTCGAGGACGTAACCACCATCGTAGAGAGTCAAGCGGCTAAGATTACTGCATATACCGTCCTGAGATTCCTGGGATCAAAACTGGATTTCCGAGAGTAAATCCGCTGAATGGTATTGACACTTGATGCCTTAATTCACGATTTGAATAATACAGAAGAAGGCCAATCCGTCGGAGCATATTACCAATTTGTATAGAGCCGTTCTTTTTACCGATTACATTGCCTTCCTAGAACCTAACCCGCTGTAGCGATTGTCACGCTCAGTCCCCACGGAAATAAATTGGTAGACATTACAGCAGAGGCACACATTTAGATATATGAATTAGTAGATCGAGGGTCAAGTAGATCAAAAACGGTTGCACCTTCTGTGGGAGACGGTTTGCTATGTCAACAGCTTGACCTATCCTGTGATTCGCAGAGTCAAACCAGGTACTCCGGCAGTATGTCCGCCGAACGGCTTTGACGAGAAACACCTGAATTCACTGTATGAATATTAAAGTAGACCGACAAAGCGCTGTAGAGCGTTACCAATTGGTATAGAGCCTAACATTTTACCAAAAGCCATACTGTCGGGGCAGATAACCCACCGTACCGGAAGTATAACTTCGTGTTCTGAGAAACACATTAGTATACATTTTAGTTATGGGAACTGTAGTTTCATGCACGAATTACATAATCAAGTGTCATCCCGTTCGCGTACGTTACCACCATCTTTGAGAGTCGAACTGCCTGGCCAATAGCTTCACCTATTCTGTGATTCCGAGAGTCAAATTAGGTAATCCAGGAGTGAGTCCGCTGAAGTTTACTGGCAACTGCCATCTTAATACACGGTACGTATATTAATGTAAAGTGTCAAACCGACGGAGCACATTACTAATGCCGATCAAGTCACTCCATTTACCGAATACCACACCTTCCGAGAACCGAACACTCTGTAGCGAGTGTCCTGCTTAGTGTGCACGGAAACAAAAAAGTACACCCTCTGGCGAACGAGCACCAGATGTTTGTGTAGAAATATCAACATCGAGAGTCAAAGCGTGTGAGAACGTTAAAAGCATCTGTGAGAAACTAACGGCTAAGTAAATGGCTTCACCTATGCAGTCATTCCGAGAGTGAAACCAGATTTTCCGGGAGTAAACCCGCTGAACAGTATTAGGAATAGACACCGCAATACACGGTTTGATTATTAAAGCAGGCCAACAAGCCGTTGCAGAACATTACCTACTCGTTCTATTCCAATAACTATCGTTCACCAACGGTTTGACTCTGCACTGTAGTATATATACTGTGAAATTGGGTGTCTAATGCCAATACTTTATAGCCGACTTACTCCCGGAATACCTGGTTCGACTCTCGGTATCACAGGATAGGTAAAGCTGTTGACTTAGCTGTCCGCATCTCAAAGAGGGTGCTAACGTTCTCGAACGGTTTGGCCCTCGATCTTCTGATTTATAGATGAAATTATGGTGCCCGTCACTAACATTTATGCCATTTTACTTTTCTGAGCAGGAGGACATATTCTCGACACAGCGGGATAGCTTCTCGGAACGTACGGCCTTCGGTGAAGAGTTAGTCCCTATACGTATAGGTATATTAGTACAACTGTTGATTCTGTATTTTAATAATTATAGTGGGACGTAAGACTTATAATACAAATACTGTTCAGCGGATTTGCTCCAGGAATACGTGGTGTGACTCTCTGAGTCATAGGATGAGTGCAGCTATTGACTTTTCCGTCAGACTGTCAGAGAGGGTGGTATCGTTCTCGGACGGTTTGACACCTGATCCTCCAATTAATACACGAAATTAAGGTGCCTGCCACTAAAATATATACTAATTTGTATCTCTGATCACGAAGTTACACTCTGGATGCAGCGGACTATGTTGTTGGAGGGTATATGGACCTCTGTAAAACTTATGACATTATTAAAATAGGTTTCGATCTACGAGGGATCGACTTTGTACCTTAATATTCGAACAGTGAATTAAGGTATCCATTGCTAATACTGTTCAGCGGATATACTCCTGCTATTCCGGTGTGACTCTCGGAACCACCGGATAGGAGAAGCTATTCGCTTAACCGTTCATCTCCCAAAGAAGGTGGTAACGATATCGAATGGACTGAAACTCGATGTTTTATTTCATTAATGAAATTGCGGTGCCGTCACTAAAATGTATACCAACTGGCTTCTATGAACACCAAGCTATTCCCTCGATGCAGCCGGTGAGATTCACGGAAGGTTAGGCCTTCGGCAAAACGTCTGACATTATACCAACTTGTATCGCTCTGAAACGGTTAAACGCTCTACTGTAATATTGACAGCTGGCCTTCTAATTCATACATGAAAATAAGGATCCCGTCAATGTAATGAGAACTAATTTCTTTCTACGAAGACGAAGTAATACTCTCGAAAAAGCGGGTTAGTTATTCTGGTGGTAAGGTCCACGGAAAAACGTTTGAATTTATAGAAATTAGTAGCTTTCCACAACGGTTTGACGGTCTGCATTAGTATTCAAACCGTGGAATGGGATATCTATTGCCAATACCGTTCACCGGCTTTAATCCAGGAGTACGTGGTATAACCCTCGGAAACACAGGATATGTCAGGCTATTGACATACTCGTTCGAGTCTCAAAGATGGAGGTAACGTTCTCGAAGTGTTTTGCAATCGATCTTCGATTTCATACATGAAATTAAGGTGTCCGCCACTAAAATACATACTCATATATATCTCTGATCACGAAGTTACACTCTGGATGCAGCGGACTATGTTGTTGGAGGATAAGGACCTCTGTAAAACTTATGACATTATAACAATAGGTAACGATCTACAAGGGATCGACACGGTACCTTAATATTCGAACCGTGAATTAAGGTATCCATTGCTAATAACGTTCAGCGGATAAACTCCTGCTACACCGGGTGTGACTCTCGGAACCACTGGATAGGGGAAGCTATTTGCTTAACTGTTCATCTCCCAAAAGAAGGTGGTAAAGATCTCGAATGGATTGAAACTCAATGTTTTATTTCAAGAATGAAATTACGGTGCCGTCACTGAATCGTATACCAACTGGCTTCAATGAACACCAAGTTATTCTCTCGATGCAGCTGGTTAGGATCTCGGAAAGTATGGCCGTCAGTAAGACGTTTGACTGTATAGCAATCGGTAAAGCTCTCAAACGGTTTGACGCTGTACTGTAACAATAATACGGTGAATTAAGGTGTTCATTGCCAATAGTGTACAGCTGATTGATCCCTAGAATAAATGGGTTGACTATCGGAATAACAGGATAGGCGAAGCTATTGTCACAGCTGTTCGACTCTCAAAGAATGTAGGATTGTTCTCGAAGGTTGTGACTCTCGATTGTTCGGTTCATACAAGAAAATCAGATGTGCATCTGCTATAATGTCAACTAATTGGTTTCCGTATGTTGTAATTTAATATTCACTCCGCGGATTAATGTATCTGTACCCAGTACTCTTCAGCGCATTTAGCCTAGGATTACCTCGTTTGACTCTCGGGATCACAGGATAGATGTAGCAATTGACATTGCCGTTCGCCTCTCGAAGAAGATGAGAACGATCTCGAACGGTTTGACACTCGATCTTCTAATTCATGCAGGAAGATAAGGTGCTCGTCACATAAAATGTATACTAATTCTATTAGCTGAAAATGAAGTTATTCGTTCGATGCAGCGGGTTACGTTCGCTGAAGGTACGGCCTTCGTTAAAACTTTTGACTTTCTAAGGGCTGGTGCCGTTCGCAAACGGTGTTACGCCAAATTTTCATATTCATGCCGTGAATTAAGGTGACTTTTGCCACTGCTGTACAGGGCATATGGTCCCGGAGAACCTGGTTGGACTCTCGGAATAACGGGATAGGCTAAGGTCTAGACTTAGCCGCTCGACTCTGAAAGATGATGGTAAAATTCTCGTACTCTCTGACGGCCGATTTTGCTATTCATATGTGAAAATAACGTGTCCTTATGCTATAGTGTCCACTAGTTTGCTTCCGTGTACATTAAGCAAGGCACTCGATACAGCGAGTTAAGTTCTCCAAAGGTAAGGTATTCAGTAAAAAGAGTGACATAGTTTGAATTGTTAACGTTCTTCCACTGTTCTGCTCTCTGCTTTAATACTTAAAGTACGTATTAATGCTTCTAACGCCGACACTGTACAGCGGATTTACTCCTGAAATGACAGGACTCACTCTCGGAATCAAAGGCATTGATAAAGCTATTGACTTAGCAGTTCGAATACCATACAATATTGTTACTGTCACGAACTGATTTACCCTCGATCGTCTAATACATATATGAATTTAAGATGCTGTCATTAAAATGTATACTAATGTGTTTCCCTAAACACCTAGCAATACTCCAGATACGGTGGGATAGCGCATCGTGCGGCGAGGCACTTGGTAAAACGTACGTCTTTATAGCAACTAGTTACGTTCTCAGACGTTTTGACGCTCTGCTTTAATATTCATACCCTTCAATAAGGTGTCGGTTGCCATTACTCTTGAGCGTATTTGAGCCCGGATTATCTAGTTAGACTTTCGGAATATATGATGGGTGGAGTTATTGACTTATCCGTTCGATTCTCAGGAAGTGTGGTAGAGTTATCGAACGGTTTTACCATCGATCTTCTAATTCATACGTGAAGTTAAGGAAGTCATCACTGAAATGAAGACTAATTTCTGTCACTGATCACGAAGTTATACTCTCGACACGGCGAGTTTGCTTCTCTGAAGGTAAGGCCATCGGTAACGTGTTTGACTTTATAACAATTGGCAATGCTCTCAATCGGCTCGAGTCTTTACTTTACAATTCGAACCGTGAATTAAGGTGTCTATTGGCAATATTGTTCAGTGTATATACTCCAGGGATACCTAGTTTACCTCTCCGACTTATGGTATAGGTGAACCTGATGATTGAGCCGATCGTCTCTCACAGAAGGTGGTATCATTCGCGAAAGGCTTGACCACCCATCGTCTTATTCATAATGAAATTAAGGCCCCGTCACGAAAATGATCACTAATTTCATTCCCCGATCACGAAGTTGTGCTCTCCATGAAGCGGGAGAGGTTCGCGGAAGTTTCGACCCTCGGTAAAACGTTTGAATTTATAACAATTGAAAATTCACAAAGGTTTGACACACAATCTTCTAATTCACACATGAAATTACGGTGAGCTTCACAAAAATGTAAATTAATTTGATCCCCTGAGCACGACGTTACACTCCCGATACAGCCGGTTTGACTTTGGGTCGGTGAAGCCGTCAGTAAGGCGTTTGACTTTATACAAATTGGAAACGTTCCCAAACGGTTTGTCGCTCTACTTTAGTATACAAACCGTGAATTAACTCGTCTATTGCCAATACCTGTAAGGAGGTTTACACCCAGAATACCAGATTTGTCGATCGGAATCACAGGATAGGTGCAGCTATATACATAGGCGTTCGATTCCCAAAGAAGGTTGTAACGTTATCGAAAGGTTTAACACACGATCTTCTAATTTAAACATGAAGTTGAGCTGCCCGTAGCTGAAATGTATACTAACTTCTTTCTCTGAACACGAAGTTATACTCTCGATACGGAGGGTTAGTATATCGGAGGGTATGGTCTCCGGTAAAACTGTTGACCTTACATCAATAGGTAACGTTCCACAATAGTTTGCCGCTATACTTTTTTATTCAAACTGTGGGATAGGGTATCTACTGGCAATACTGTTCGGCGGACTTACTCCACCAATGCCTGGATTGTCTCTCCGAATCACTGGATAGGTGAAACTATTGACACAGCCGTTCGTCTCTCACAGATGGTAGTAACATTCTGGAGCGGCTTGACACTCGATCACCTTATTCATAATGAAATTAAGTTAACCGTCACGAAAATGTTTAATAATTTGATCCTCTGAACTAGAAGTTATACCCTCGATACGGCGGGTTGGCTTGTCCGAATGATGGGCCACCCGTAAAATGCTTGACGCGATACTAATAGGAAACGTTCTACAACAGTTCGGCTGTCTGCTTTAACCTTGAAACCGTGAATTAAGGTGTCCATTGCCAATAATGTTCAGCGCCAGGAACATTCTTGCACCAGGAATACGTGGTTTCACTCTCGAAATCACACAATAGGTGAAGCTATAGACTTCGCCGTTCGTCTCTCCCAGAAGGTGATAACGTTCTAGAACGGTTTGACCATCGAGTTTTAATTCATTCCTGAAGTTATAGTGCCCGTCTACTGAAATGAAGACTAATTTCTTTCTCAGAACACGATGTTATTCCCCCGAAAAGGCGAGTTTGCTTCTCGGAAGGTACGGCTGTCGGCAAAAAGATTGACTTTATACCAATACGTTACGTTCTTCTACGGATTAACTCATTACTTTGATATTCATGCCCGGAATTACGGTGCCTATTGCCAGTACTTTTCAGCCGATATACATCCCGAGTACCTGGTTTGACACTCAGTATCACAGGATAGGTGTAGCTATTGACTTTGCCGTTCGATCCTCACAGAAGGTGGTAAGATTCCCGAACGGTTTGACAAACGATTTTCTTATCCACGCATGAAATTAAGGTGCCCGCCGCTAAAATGCGTACAAATTTGTTTCTCTCAACACGATTTTACACTCTTGCTACAGCGGATGTTTTTTCTCGGAAGGGAAGATTTTCTGTATAACCTACGATTGCATAGCAATTGGTAACGTTCTCGAAGGGTTTCACTCTCGACATCAATATTCGTACCGTGAGTCAAGATGTCCACTGGTAATACTGCACAATTGATTGATTCCTGGAATTGCTGGTTTGACCAACGGAATAACAATGTATGTGAAACCTTTGACTTAGCCGCTCGGTTCAAAAAAAAAAGATGGTATCGGTCTCGATCGCAATAGACTCTGTATTTTCCTATTCATAAATGCAGTTATGTTGACCGTCGGCCAAAATATCTACTAGTCTGTTTCACTCGACACTAACGTAAACAATCGCTTGTACGGTGTTGGTTCCAGCATGAGAAGTAATTCGATTAAACATTTGCCTTTACATCAGTTCGTGTTGTTCTCGAATTGCTTGATGCTCTACATTAATATTCAAACCGAGAATGAGAATGTCAATTGCCAATAATTTTCAGCGGACTTAATCTCGGATTACGTACGTTGCCTCTCGGAAGCACAGGATAGGTGAAGCAATTGAACTAGCCGTTCGATTCTCACAGAAGGTGGTAACGTTCTCGAATGGTTTGGCGCTGAATATTCTGGTTCGTACATGAAGTTAAGGTGACAGGGCCTAAAATGTATACTAACTTGGTCCTCTGAACACCATATCATTCCCTCGATACAACGCGCTATGGTTTCGCATTGTAAGGTCATCAGTAGGACGTTTGACTTAATGCCTATATAAAACGTTCTCTAACTGTTTGACACACTACCTTTATATTCAAACCTTCAATTAAGGCGTTCATTGCCAATACTTTTCATGGGATTTCCTCCCGGAATAACTCATTTGTCTCTTGCAATCCTGGAATGGGTGAAGCTATCGACTTAGCCGTTCGTCTCTCAAAGATGGTTGCGACGCTCTCGAACGGTTTGTCCCCCAATATTCTAATTCATATATCAAGTTAAGGTGCCCGATACTGAAAAGAATACTAATTAATTTCACTGAATACGAAGTTATTCCCACGATAGAGCGGGTCAGTTTTTCGGAGGGTAAGGTTTTCGGTGAAAAGTTTGACTTTGTAGCAATTGGTAACTTTCTCAAACGGATGGAGGCTCTAGTTTAACATTAAAACCGAGAATTAAGGCGTCAATTGCCAACATTCTTCAGCGGATATACTCCTGGTATAGCTAATGTGTCTCTCCGAGCTCAGGATCAGTGAAGCTATTGTGTTATATGTGCGATTTCACGAAGAAGGTGGTAACGCTCTCGAAGGGTTTCATACTCGTCCTTCTGATGCATACAAGATATTATGGTGCCATTTACAGCACTGCATACTAATTTCTTTCCCGGAATACGGAGTATTACTCTACATTCATCGGGTTAAGTTCTTGGAGGGAAAGATTTTCTGTAGAACTTTTGACATCTCTCAAATATGTAACGGGCTACAAATGATTGACACTGTGCTTTAATATTCTAGCCGTGAACTACGGTTTCTATTGCAAAACTGATCAGCGGATTTGCTCCCGGAATACCTCATTTGACTATTGCAATCTTGGAATAGGTTGAGGTATTGACATAGCCCTGCGTCTCTCACAGAAGGTGCCAACGATCTTGAGCGGTTTTTCCACCAATATTCTAATTCGTATATCAAGTTAATGTTCCCGTCACTAAAATGTACACTAATTCGTCCCTCTGAGCACCACGTTATACTCTCGATAGAGCGGGTTAGATCTTCGGAGAGTAAGGTCTTCTATAAAACGTTTCATTGCTTATGCCCACAACAGTTTGTCTGCTTTAATATTCAAACCGTGTCTTATGGCGTGTACTGCCAATACTGCTCAGGGAATATACTCCCGGATTACCTGATTTGATTCTCGGAATCGCAGGTTACATGAAGCTATTGACCTAGCCGTTCGAATCTCAAGGAATGTGGTCACGTTCTCGAATGGTTTGACCATCCATCTTGTAATTCATGCATGAAATTAAGGTGCTCGTCACTAAACTGTATACTAGTTCGTACCTTTGGGCGCGGTGTTATTCTCTCGATACTGCGGGTCAGTTTTACGGAGCGTACGGCATTCTGTGAGACGTTTAACACTACGCGAATAGCTAAATTTCTGAAACAGCCCGATTGGCTGCTTTAATATTCAAACCGTGAATTGAGGTGTCTATTGGAAATACTGTACATCGAATTTACTCTATGAATATCAGGCTTGAATTTCGGAATCACAGGATATGTGAGGCTATTTACTTAGCGGTTCGTCTCTCACAGAAGATGGTAACGTTCTCGAACGGTTTGACACTAGACCTTTTAATACATACATGAATCTATGGTGCCCGTCACTGAAATGAAGACAAGTTTCATTCTCTGAACACCTTGTTATACTCTCGCTACAGCGGGTTACCTTCTTCGAAGGTAAGGCCATCAGTTAAGTGATTGACCTTATACCAAATGGCAATGCTCTCAAACGGTTTGACGCTCTACTTTAATATGCAAACCGCGAATTAAGGTGTCTATTGCCAAAACATTTCAGCGGGCTTTCTCCTGGAATACTTAGTTTGACTCTCTAAACCATATGATACGTGAAGCTATTGACTTAGGCGATCGTCTCTCACAGAAGGTGGTAACGTTATCGAATGGTTTGACACTCGATCTCTAAATTCATGCATGGAATTAAGGTGATCGCCACTAAAATTTATTCTAGTTCGTACCTCTGAACACGGTGTTATACTCTCGATACAGCGGAACAGATTATCGGTGGTGAAGGCATTCTGTATGAGGCATAACCCTACACGAATACATAATGTCTTACAGCGGCTTGACGGCCAGCTTTAATATTCAAACCGTGATTTGAGGTGTTTTTTGCCAATAGTGTACAGTGCATAACTCCGGATTACCTGGTTTGACTCTTGGTATGACAGGATGGGTAAAGCAATTGACATATCCGTCCGACTCTCAAAGAGGGTGATAACGTTCTCGATCGGTTTGACCCTGGATCTTCGAATTCATAATTAAATTGAGGTTCCCGTCACAAAGCTGTATTCTAATTCATCCCTCTGAACACGATGTTGTATTCTAGATACAGCGGGTTAATTTTTCAGAGGGTAAAGTCATCGGTCAATCGTTTCACTTTCCAGCAATTGGTAACGTACCCAATCGAATTTACGCTCCAGTGTACATGGATACCATGAACTAAGATGTCTATTAGAAGTGCTGTTCAGCGGATTTACTCCTGGTATTCCTGGTTTGATTCGCGGAATCGCAGGACAGATGAAGCTATTGACGCAGCCGTTCGTCTCTCACAGATGCTGACAACTTTCTCGAGCTGTTTGGCTCTCAACCTTCTAATTCATACATGAAGTTAAGCTGCCGGAACTCATATGAATACTACTTTCTATTCCTGAACACAACGTTATACTCTCGAAACAACGGGATAGTTTTTCGGAGATAAGGCCGTCGATAAAGTGTTTGACTTTACAAGTACAGGTAACGTTCTCAAGAAGCTTCAAGGTATACTTTAGTATCGAAACCCCGAATTATGATGACCATTGCCAATACCCTTCAGCGGATATACAGCGGATATACCTAGTGTGACTCTCGGAGCAACAGAATGGATGAATCTATTGTGTAGTATGTGGGAATTCACGAAGAAGGTAGTAACGTTATCGAATGGTTTCATCCCCGATCTTCACATTCATCTATGAAACTATGGTGAACTTCACTGCATTGTATACCAATTTGTATCTCTGAATACGAAGTGATACTCTACATACATCGGGTTAAGTACTCAGAGGGTTAAGTTTTCTGTGACTTTTCACGTTATCCCAATATGTTACGGTCTACAAATGTTTGACTCTATACATTAATATTCTAACCGTGAACTACGGTTGCAAATAGTGTACAGCGGATGGTCTACCGGAATACCTGGTTTGACTCTCCAAATCACAAGATGGATGAAGCTATTGACTTAGGAGTTCGCCTCTTACAGATGGTGAAAACATTCTCCAACAGTTTGAAACTCCATCATTCTATTCACACATGCAAATAAGGTGTCCGTCTCTTTAAAATGACTACTAACTTGATGGCACTCGCTACAACTGGTTAGGTTCCTAGAAGGCTAGGTATCCGGTAAAGGTTTGACAATATACCATTTGGCAATGTTCTCCGACGGATTGGCCTACTACTTTAATATTCAGACCGTGATAAAGGTGTTTATTGCCAATACTATTAAGCTGATATACCCTAGGAATACCAGGTATAACTCTCGGAAACACTGGATATGTGACGCTATTGACTTTGATGATAGAATATAGAATGTGGTAACGGTCACGGACTGATTTACAATCGGTCATCTAGTTCATACATGAAAATAAGGAGAAATCACTATAATGTATACTAATGTGATTCTCGGAACACGAAGTTGTACCCTAGAAGCGGCGAGTCTGCTTCTCCTTAGGTAAGGCCATCGCTAAAGTGTTTGACCTTATATGAATTGTCAACGATCTCAAACGGCTTGACGCTATACATTTTTATTCAAACCGTGAATTCAGGTGTCTATTGGCAATACTGTTCAGCGAGTTTACTCCAGGAATAGCTGGTTTGTCTCTCCGAATTACTGGATAGGTGTAGCTGTTGACATAGACGCTCGAATCTCAGAGTAGGTGGTAAGATTCTCGAACTGTTTGACCTTCGATCACATAATTGATACATGAAATTAAGGTGCCTCCACTATAATGTATAATAATATGTGTCTCTATAGACGATGATATGCTCTCGGTACAGTGGGTTAGCTTCGCGGATTTTAAGGACTACGGTAATTCGAATGACCTCACACAAATTGGTACTGTTCTCCCTTAGACTCTCTACTTTAATGTTCATAATGTGAAATAATGTTTCTATTGCTAATACTATTCAGCGGATTTACTCCTGGAATTCCTGGTTTCACTCTCGGAATCGAAGGATATGGGAAGATATTGACTGAGCCTTTGGACTATCAAGGAAGGGGGTAACGTTCTTGAACGATTAGACCGTCGAACTACTAACTCATACATGAAACTACGGTGCCTATAATTTAAATATATACTAATGTATATCTCTAACCAGGATGACATACCTTCGTTGCTGCAGGTTATGTTCTCGGAAAGTAATACCTTTGGTAAAGGGCATGACTCTATGCTAATAGGTAACGTTCTACAACTGTTTGACGGACTTATTTTATATTCCACCCGTGAATTATGGAGTCCATTGCCAATAGTGTTCAGTGTGTTTACTAAAGCAATACGTGCTTTGCCTTTCGGTATCACAGATAGTTGGAGCTATTGACTTATCCGGTTGAATCTCAAAGATGGTAGCAACGTTCTCGAAAGTTCTGGCCATCGAATCCCTGATTCCTACATGAACATAAGGGGCCCGTCACTGAAATGAATACTAATTGCATCCTGTGAACGCGAGCATATACTCTCGATGAAGCCAGTGAGGTTCGCGGAAATTAATGTCATCGGTAAAACAATTGTCTTCTTATACCAATAGCTGTTGGTAACGTTCTCAGCCGGCTTGACACTCCACCTTAAAATTTAAATCTTGAATTAAGGTGTCAATTGCCAATACCGTTCATTGTATTTACTCCAGCAATACGTGAAGTTAAAGCGTCCGTCCCTGAAATCAATAAGAATTGGTTTCTCTGAACCCGAAGTTTTTCATTACCAATTGGTAACTCTCTCGCACCGCTTGACGCACTACATAAATATTCAAACCGTGCATTATAGTGTCAATTGCCATTAATTTTCTGCAGATGAACTCCGGTAATACATGGTTCGAATCTCGGAATCACACGATAGGTGTAGCTATTGACGAAGCCGTTCGCTCATTACAGTTCTCGAGTGGTTTGACACTCGTCCTTCTAATTCATGCATGACGATAAGGAGCATGTCACTTAAATTTTTGCAAATTTGCTTCTCTAGACACAAAGTTGTGCTCCCGATACTGCGAGTTATCTTGTCGGATGGTGCGACCGTCGGCAAAAGGTTCGACTCAATACCAATACGTAACTTCCTTTAACGGATTGACTGAGTTCTTTGATATTCACACCCGGAATTACTGTACCTATTTCCAATACTTATAAGCGGATATACAACCGGCACAGATGGTTTGACTCTCAGTGTCACAGGATAGGTATCGAGAGTATAGCTACGTGTTCAAGGGAACAAATTAGTAGACACATTATCAGACGGACAGGTTAATTGCATGTATCAATAGGAAGATGGAAGGTTAAATCGTCCGAGAACGTGAACACCTCTTTTGGCAGTCGCATGGCAAATGCAATTGCCTCACGCATCCTGTGATACCAAGTGCAAAACCAGGTATACCGACATTAAATCATCAGAATTGACAATTCGTACCATCAATGCAGCAGGAATGTCAATGTTGAGAGTCAAACCGTCGCAAAACACTATCAATTGGTATAAAGGCATTCTTTTTACACAATACTATACTGACCCCGAACCCACCCCGCAGGGGTTGCGGTGGGCCTTCTGGTCCCATTGCAGTATGGGTACGACGAACCAACGGTGCCCGAGTCGGCCCAACCTTGGCCGAGGTGAGCAAGCACCTCATTCATGAAGTAAGGTGTCCTTACGAAGGATATGACCGGTACGGCCCTGCATTCACTGGTACCTCGGTACCCGGTTCGAGCACTGGAGCGGGCGGGCCTTGGTCCGTCCTCCCCGCCGGTTGCTTGGGTTGGCCTCGAGGGGGCAGTGGTAAGCCCATATCGCGGGTTAGGTTCCCCGTCTTCGGACCGGCTAGATCCTCCACGGGTGAGGGCCGTGAGTCCTGCTCGGGCGCAGGCCTGCAGAGCCAGTAGGGATTTAGAGAGGTCCCAGCCAAACCATGGTTGGCGCGAAGGGCTTGCAGTCTACGAGTTAATTGGTAGGTGCGTGGTAAGGTGGGCCACGCACTGCGCTGATTGGGCGTATTCCAATCCCTCGCCTATGGGGGCCTTGTGGATAGGCCCTAGTGGCAGGAATAGCACATTAAACCTCTGATACACGATAAACGAGAACCCAATCTGCTCTGGCGATGGTCTCGCTCCGTATTCACGTGATCACACCAGTACACATTTTAGCAGACGGGCACACTATTTTCATGTATATGTAATGAGATCGCGAGTCAATCCGTTTGAGAACGGTTTAACCTTCTTTGAGAGTCGCGCAGCAAAGTCAACAGCTTCACCTACCCTGTGATTCTGTGCGTCAGATCAGGTATTCCTTGAGTAAATCCGCCGAACAGTATTGGCAATAGACACCGTAATTCAGGATACGAGTATTGAAGTACATAGTCAAACCATTGTAGAACGATACCTATTGGTATAGAGTCAAATATTTTACCGACAGGCCTACCTTCGGAGAAGCTAACCCGCCATATCGAGAGAATGACATCGCGGTCAGAGAAAAAAATTAGTATTCGTTTCAGGGACGGGCACCCTAACCTCATGTATGAATTACAAGGTTGAGAGGCACACCGTTCCGGAACGTTACCACCTTCCTTGAGAGTCGTACGTCTGAGTCAATAGCTTCACCTATTCTGTGATTCCGAGAGTCATACTATGTATTCCGGGAGTAAACCAGCTGAATAGTATTGGCAATACACACATTGATTCAGGGTATGAATGTTAAAGCTGATCGTTAAATCGTTGAACAACGACACCAATTTGTATAGAGTCAAACGCATCACTGACAACCTTACCCAACGAAAACCTAGACCCCTGTATCAAGAGTATCGCAGCGTGATCAGAGGAACTAAATAGCATCCATTTTAGTGAAGATCGCCTTAACTTCACGTATAAAAGAGAAGATCGAATGTCAAACCGTTTGAGAGCGTTACCACCTTCTACCTAGGACGAACGACCAAGTCAATTGCTTCACACATCCGGTGATTCAGAGAGCAAACCGGGGGTTCCGGGAGTAAGCCAGCTGTACAGCGTTGGTAACGGACACCAAAGCTGTCGGCATGAACATTAAAGTGGGGTGTCAAATCGGCGGTGAACATTACCAATTTTTCCAAGGTCATTCTTTTTACAGAATACGTTACCTTCCGTGAGCTTATCCCGCAGTATCGAGAGTATAACTTCGTGATACGAGAAACAAATTAGTATACATTTGAGTCACGGGCAGCTTAATTTCATGCTTGAAATAGAAGATCGAGTGACACACTGATCGTGCACGATATCACCATCTTTGAGTACCGATCGGCTATGTCAATAGCTTCACCTATCCTGTGGTTCGGAGTGTCAACTGCGGTATTCCGGTACATGGTCTTCTGAAGTGTTTTCTTAATAGACACCTTAATTCGCTGTTTGAATGCTACTGTAGAGCGTCATACCGGTTTAGAGCAATGCGAATTGGCATAAAGTCGAACACAATACGGATGGCTTTATCTTCGAAGAAGCATACTCACAGTTTCGAGGGTATACCTTCGTGTTCAGATAAAGAAATTGGTCTTCATTTTAGCGACGAGCACCCTAACGCCATGTATAAATTGAAGGACCGTATGTGTATACTTTCGAGCACGTTATCAATTTCTTTTAGAGTCGAGCGGCTTAGTCAGTAGCTTCACCTATTCTGTGATTCCGACAGTCAAATCAGGTATTCCGGGAGTCAACCAGCTGTATAGTACAGGCATCCTACACCCTATTTTACTGTATGAATATTAAAATAGAATGTCAATCCGTCGGAGAACATTACCAGTTCATATAGAGTCATTCTTTTTACCAAGTACATTACCTTCCTAGAACCCAAACCTCTGGTGCGAGTGACATGCTTATTGCGCACGGAAACAAATTAGAAGACATTATAGAAGAAACGCACCTTATTTTCATACAAGTTTGGGAATATCCAGGGGCAAACCGCTCCAAAACGTTACCACCTTCATTCAGAATCGCACATCTATGAAAATAGCTTCCCCTATCCGGTGATTCCAAGAGTCACACCCGGTATATCAGGAGTAAATCCCCTGTACTAGAATGGCAATGGATACCTTAATTCGCAGTTTGTATATGATAGTAGTGCTTCGAAACGTTTAAGAACGTTACCTATTGGTACAAGGTCATACACCTTACTGAAGAACATACACTCCCAGAACGTTACCCGCTGTATCGAGTGCATAATTTCGTCTGCAGTGAAACAAATTAGTACACATTTTAGTGACGGGTACCCAAATTTCAAGTATGATTTAGAAGATCGATGGTCAAGCCGTTGACGTAGGTTACAAACTTTCTTGAAGGTCGCAACAGCTACGCCAGTAGCTTCACCTATCCAGTGATTCCAAGAGACAAACCAGGTATTCCGCGACTAAACCCGCAGTACAGTGTTGGAATTTGAAACGCCATTTCACGTTATCGGTATTATCGGGCAGTGTCCAACTATTGTAAATCGTTACCTATTGCTATACATTCAATCTTCTTCCGGAACGCCTTACCATGTGAGAGCATATTCCGATATATCAAGAGTATAGCTTCGCGTTTACGGAAGCAATTTGGTATACACATTTGCGACGGGCACCTTCATTTCATGTATGCATCAGAAGCACGAGTGTCATAACGTTGCAGAACGATACCACCTTCTGCGGCGGACTAACGGCTAACTCAACAGCTTCACATATACTGTGATTCTGAGAGTATAAGTAGGTATTCTGGGAGTGTATCCGCTGTACAGTATGGCATTAGATTCCCTATTTCACAGTATGAATAATAAAGTGGAGAGTCAAACTGTGAAAGGTCGTTGCGTACAGTTATAGAGTCATACCTTTTAAGGAATGCCATAGCTTGCGTGTAGCCAACACGCTGTATCGACTGTACGTGTTCGTGTTCAGAGAAGCAAATTATTACACTTTTTTGCGTCGGGTACCTTATCTTCGTGTATGAAATAGGAAATCAAGGGTCAAACCTTTGGAGAACATTACCACCTTCTGTGATAGATTAATAGGTAAGTAAAAACTTCACCTATCCTGTGATTCCATGAGTACAACCGGGTGATCCAGGAGTGATGCCGCCTAATAGTATTGCCATGAGACACCTTAATTCTTGGTATGAAAACTAAGGTAGACAGTCAAATCGACCATTGCAAACCGTGACCATTGCAGGTTGGAAAAATGGCATTCGTTTCACAGGTTACCTTTCCCTCCAGGAACATAACCGACTAACAAACTAGTATTCATTATGGTGACGAGATCCTTCATTCCCACGATCTCTGAGAGTCGAACGACTAAGTCAATGGCTCTCCTGTGATTCATACAATCAAACCTTGTATTCCAGGAGTAAATCTGCTGAACAGCATTGGCAATGGACTCCTTGATTCCCGGTTTGTATGTTGGAGTACGTAGTCAGTACGATGGAGCACATAACCTAATGTTATAGAGTCATACTTTTTACCGAATACCTTTCCTTCCTTGAACCGAACCCGCAGTTGCGAGTATCATGCCTATAGCTCACGGAAACAAATCGGTAGACATTTTAGCAGACGGACAGCTCTCTTTCACGTATGAATAACAAAATCGAGAGTCGAACCGTTGGAGAACGATCCCACGATCTTTTAATGTACACATCTAAGTCAATGGCATCACCTATCCTGTGATCGCCAGAGTCAGACCACGTGTTCCAGGACTAAATGCGCTGAACATTATTGGCAATAGACACATTTATTCACAGAATGAATACTAAGTTTGAGAGTCAAACCGTCGCAGAACAATACCAATCGGTACAAAGTCATTCTTCGCAACCTAATCCTTGTATTCCGAGAATTCAAGCAGTCGTAGCTGTTACCTTGCCTCAGTTCACAGGAACGAACTTGTAGACATTTTAGCAGACGGATCCCTTATTTTCATGAAACAGTAGAATATTCGGTGGTCAAACCGTTCCAGATCGGTACTTCCTTCCTTGAGAGACGCACTAGTAAGTCAGAAGCTCCACATGTCTTGTGATTCCCTGGGTTAAGCACGGGGGTTCCTGGAGTAAGTCCGCCGGACACTATCGGCCATTTGCACATTAACTCACGTGCTAAAAATTGAGGTAGAGATTGAAACTGTCGGAGCACTTTTACAATAGATATAAAGTCATTCTTTATACAGAACACATTGCCTCCCGATAGCAGACCCCGCTGTATTGAGTGTCTTGCTTATTGTTCACGCAAAGACAAATAAGCAGACATTTTGCTAGAGGGACACCTTATTTTCATCCTTGAGTAGCAATGTCGAAAGTCAAACTGTTGGAGAACGTTACCACGTTTCTTGAGAATTGGACAGCTAAGCCAATGGCATCACCTATGCTGTGATACCAAGAGTAAAACCAGGTATACCGGGAGTAAATCTGTTGAACAGCATTGGCAATGGACACCTTCATTCACGGTTTGTACATTAAAATAGAGCGTCAAACCGTTTGAGAGCGTTACCAATTGGTATAAAGTCAAACGTTCTACCGAAGGCGCAAACTTCCGCGAATCACGTCAGCTGTATCGAGAGTATAACTTTTTTTGAGATATACAAATTCGTACACATTTTAGTGGTGGGCACCTTAAGTTCTTGTATGAACTATATGATTGAATGTCTAGCCGTTCGGGGTCGATACCACCTCCTTTAAGAGTCGAACGGCTAAGCTGACTGCTTCAACTATCATGTGATTCTGATAGTCAAATCAGGTATTCCGGGAATCCATCCTTTGTACACTACAGGCAATGGACACTTTAGTTCACGTTTAGAATATTAAAGTAGAGAGCCAAACATTTGTAGAACGTTACATATTGGGATAATGTCAAAATATTTACAGAAAACCTTACCCTCCGACAACTTTACCCGATGTATGTAGACTATTACTTCCTACTACGAGACACAAATTAGTATACATTGCAGAGAAGGCATCTTAATATTATGTATGAATGAGAAGATCGAGGATGAAAACGTTCGAGAACGTTACCAACTTCTTCGTGATATCGCACATATAACACAGTAGCTTCACCTATCCTGCGATTCCGAGTGTCAGACCACGTATTCCAAGAGTAGATTCGCTGAACAGTGTTAGTAATAGACTATTTAATTCAGGGTTTGAATATTAAATATAGAACGTCAAACCGTTTGGGAATGTTTCCAATTGCTATAAAGTCCAAAGTTTTAACGAAGGCCTTACCTCCCGATAAACCCACCCGCTCTCGAGAGTATAACTTCGTGCTCAGTGAACGAAATTAGTATTCATTGCAATGATGGGCATCTTAACATCATATATAAATTAGAAAATCGGGGATAAAACCGTTCGCCAATGTTGCCACAGTCTGTGAGGGTTGATCCTCTAAGTCAGTAGCTTCACCGATCCAGTGATTCGGAGTGTCAAATCAGGTATTCCCAGTGTAAATCCGCTCAACACTCTTGCCAATAGACTCCCTAATTGACGGTTTAGATAGTAAACTGGAGCGACAAACTCTTTCAGCGCGTTTCGATTTTGTATAAAATCAAACGGTACACTGAAGACCCTACACTTCGGAAGCCTAACCCGCTGTATCGGGTGTTTAACTACGTGTTGAGAGAAACAAATTAGCATATATTTTAGTGACGAGCACCATAAATGCATGTAGGAATAAGAAGATCGAGGGTCAAACCGCTTGAGATAGTTGCCACATTCTGTGAGAGACGAACGCCTTAGTCATTACTTCACATACCTTGTGATTCCGAGAGCGGAACCTCCAGGAGAAGATCCACTATGCAGTATTATCCATAGACACCTTAACTCGCGATATAAATAACAAAGTACCAAGTCAATCCGTAGCAAGTCGTTACCTATTGTTATAGAGTCAAACTTTTTACCGAAGGCCTTACCTTCGGAGAAGCTCTCCCGCCGTTTGGAGAGTATAAGTTAGTGTTCCAAGAGACATATTAATATACATCTTAGTGTCGTGCTCCATAACTTCATGTATGAATTAATGGACTGACGGTCAAACAGCTCTAGAACTTTACCACCATCCTTGAGGGTAGAACGGCTAAATAAGGAGCTTCACCCATCCAGCGATTGCGAAAGTCAAACCAGGTATTCCGACAGAAAATCTGCTGAACGGTAAGGGGAACAGACACCCTACATCACTGTTCGAATACCAATATAGAGATTGGAACCATCGTAAAACGGTACCTACTGGTACATGGACAAACTTTGTACCTCATACCTTGCCCTCCGTGAACCTTACCCGCTGCAGCAAGTATCTTGTTGAGTGTTCAAGGAAACAATTTGGTAGACTCTTTAGCATATCAACACTTCAAGTGCATGTATCCTTAGGAAGGTGGGGCGGTCAAATCGTTCGAGAACGTTACCACCTCTTTTGAGAGATGCACGGCTACGGCAATAGCTTCTCTTTTCCTGCGATTTCAAGAGTTAATCAAGGCAGTCCGGGAGGAACCCAGCTGTACAGTATCGACATTAAAATCCCTACTTCCCGATATAGATTTTAAAGTAGAGAGTCACATAGTTGTACAACTTTACCTATTGGTATAGTGTCTAATTTTTCACTGACGACCGTACCTTCCGAGAAGCTATCCCGCCGTATCGAGAGTATAGCGTCGTGTTCAGTAGAATGAATTAGTAAGCATCTTTGTGACGGGGACCTTAATTTCATTATGGATAAGGTGATTGAGGATCACAACTTTTGAGATCGTTATCACCATTTTTGAGATTCGTACGGATAAATCAATAGCATCACCTACTCTGTGATGCCAGGAGTCAAACATGGTAATCCGGGAGTAATCGCGCTTTACAGTATTGGCAATATATACCTTAATTCACGGTTTGAGTATTAAAGACGAATGTCAATACGTCGGAGAATATTACCAATTGCTATAATGTCCTTTTGTACCGAATAGCTTCTCTTCTGTCAACCTATCCCGCTGTATCGATTGTACATCTTCGTGCGGAGATACATATTGGTATACA